>NC_052532.1:191540546-191693129 GCF_016699485.2 Gallus gallus | reverse complement strand
ACTTGGCAAATGCCCCATACCTTCATAATCCTATGCAAAAACTGAGATGACTGCATCCCCACAGTAACTCTGATGACTTCAATATACTTAGAATGGATTTAGCTCATCAACAGAAATGCTAGACATGTCTCACTCTTTAAATATATTCATTTCCGTTTGAAATTGATTTAATGAGGAAGATGATTTGACCTATACAATCAACAGAATCAGACTTTAAAATTCATATTATATTATATATATATGTAAATATATATGCATGTTCAAGCACATGCACAGCTATATTTGAATATAAATGTATATATAGATAGACAGTCTAGTTTTGTTCTTCTGGTTCTTCTGATTATCTTTCTACAGAAGATAGTTAAGACAAGATCCCTTCATCCCCTACTAAAAGACTGGAGTACAGCATACCCATTAATGGCTTATTGCTCTCGAGGTCCTGGTTGGTAACAGGAAATACTGAGGAGAAAAAGAAGCTCTATAGCTTTTTTAACAGGATAGCAGCAGGAATTCACAGAATCACAGAGAAACCGATGTTTCTCACAGAGGAGAAGCTCCAGGCCCTTCATCATCTTTGTGACCCTTCACTGGACTCTTTCTAGGAGATCCCTGTCTTTTGAACTGGGGAGCCCAGAACTGGGCATAGTAGTCTAAATGTGACCTCACCAGGGCAGAGTAGAGGGGGAGGATCACCTCCCTCAACCTGCTGGCCATCCTCTTTTTTAATGCACCCCAGGAGTCCCTTGGCCTTCTTTGGCAACAAGGGCACACTGCTGACTCATGGTCATCCTGCTGTCCACCCAGTCCTTCTCTGCAGACCTCCAGCAGGTCACCCGCTAACCTGTAGTGATGCATGCACTTACTCCTCCCTAGGCACAAGATCCTACACTCGCTCTTCTTGAACCTCATCAGACTGTCCAGTCTGTCCAGGTCTTGAATAGTAACACAGCCTTGTGGTCTGGACACTCCTCCCAGCCTTATATCATCAGCAAACTTGCTGAGGCTGGACTCTATCCCTTCATCCGGGTTGATGATGAAGATGTTTAACAAGACCGGACCCAGTACTGACCTGTGGGAACACTGCTAGTTACAGACCTCCAACCAGACTCTGTGCCTCTGATGAAAACCCTCTGAGCTCTGCCAGTTAGTCGTCAGTCCACCTCACTGTCCACTCATTTATTCCATGCATTCTAAGTTTCATAACAAGGATACTGGGGGAGATGGTGTCAAATGCCTTGGGGAAGTCAAGGTGCACAACATCCACTGTTCTCCCCTCATCTACTTGTTTGTTTCTTATCAGATATTATAGTATATCATAAATTCACTCTCACAAAACAATGACAATGAATGCTGTCCTGTTGATTTCTTAGGGGATAACATATCGCCTTCTACAGCTCCCAGAAAGGAGATTGTGGTGAGGTGGTGGTCAGCCTCTTCTCCCAGATGACAGCAACAAGATGACAGGTGATTGCTTTAAGCTGCATCAGGGAAGGTTCGGGTTGAACATTTGGAAAAATTTCTTCTTGGAGTGGTGAGGCATTGGAACAGGTTGCCCAAAGAGGTGGTGAAGTCACCATCCCTGGAGGTGTTTAAGGTAACGGTAGATTTAGTTCTTAGGGACGTGGCTTAGTGGGCAATATTGATAGTAGGTCAGTGGTTGGACTTGATGATCTTAGAATTCCAACCTTAATGATTCTATGATCTAGTGCAACATGTATGTAGAGTATTTATAAAAGTGGAACAATTCTTTTTCCCCCCCTTGCTCACTTTTGAATTTTACTTGCTTGGAATGAATGATTTTAATTTATTTCTAGGAGAATGAGAAATCTATGTCTACAGATTTTTAAGCAAAGCAATTGAAATGCTATAATTATCAGGTAGTAAGAGAGGAGACAAAAGTTCAGGAAGTCCTCATTTGAGGTAATGTGTGCAGATTAACTTAGGACACAACTGCTAAGAGACATTAGCTGGTTTCTATTGTACATGAGCAATTTTTATGCAGAAGATACGTGGAATGCCATTTTTTATATTGTCAACATATAAATCACCTTTTAAGGTAATTAATTATCACTATCCTCATATTTTGATAGAGATCTCTTGTTTGCAAGTCTCTTTTTGTAGTAAGCTAAAAAAATAATCTAAAGCCTGAGATCTATAGTCACAAAATGACTTTGCTTTCCTTTCCTGTTCTGTTCACTGTTTTTAAGAATAGCAACATACCTAGAGATGTGGAGAGGAAAATGATAACTGCCTAGAGCAATTTGAAAGGTTTTAGTTTTAAAAAAGATATGAATTAATTTAGTGTAATAATAGATATGACTACAAGTTATGGGATAAAAGCAAGAAATGGAAAATGGTAAAGTATTGAGAAAAGAAGTGGGAAAAGGAGAGGAAGAAAGAGAGTGAGGCCTATTAATCTTTAGAGAAATCTCCAACGGGGAATAATATCAGCCCTATTTCTTGGCATTTAAAAGTAGACTGAAGAAGAGGTGAATAAATGTACAGCAAGGAACAATACTGCATTATCAGAGATTAATGAAATGATCTAATAGAGTTCTGCTGCCTGAGTGGCTGTCCACAGATATAGGCCAATACAGTCTTATACAAAGATCTCCTTTAGTGCAAATATAGGACAGTTAGGACTTTTCTTAACTTGGATCAGAGGCATGGGAAAGTTATTTAATGAAAATTATTCTAACCTTCCCCCATTCTTTTCCCCCACAAAATTACATAATTTAGAGTCAGATTGGGCAACCTATCCCCTTCTCTATTCCCTTCTTTTCCTCTACCACACCAATATGTGTTATGTGATGGCTGCAACTCAGCACATGGGAACAAGTAAGAGGAACCCGGTGCCCTGTGGAGTCAACAGTATCAACCTTTCCACTTGAGAATCTTGAAATCATACACAGAGATCATAAACTTAACTATGAGTGACAGTGCAGATAGTAAAACAGCATTGGCAACAGTATTATTACAGTTTTTCTAAACATGTATAAATTTACATATAAATATATATATTTAAATTTCACAAGAATGACCATATGAGTTTAGAGTATGATGTTCATGGTATGTATCTTCATATGTAATACTTATACATACATGGTATGTATCTTCCACAAGATCTTACAAAGGGGGTACCATACTTTCCAATGAACTGTTAAGAAGTAATATTATCTTCAGTGAAGTTTTTTGATCTATTTTCTTCAAGAACAAAAGAAAAAGGACAGAATCGTGTTTAGTTTTCTGCTGTATAAAACTGCTGAAAAACTCCTTTCATGAAATACTCCAACTTCTTAAACAGTTAAGTATTTTGGTTTTGATATTCAGCCTGAAAGTTATGATCTTCTAAGAGCTTTTTTTTTTTTTTTTTTTCCCTAAAACTGTGTCAAAGTTAATTCATAAGCAGAAGACATTTATCTTCTCTTATCTTTCTCTGGTACTTACTTTTGATGTATTTATAGGTAGGAATCATGCCCTCTGTCAATTTCATTTTTTCAGACCAAATAAATCAAACTCATCTGGTTTCTTTGTTCCTCTCATTGTTTGCATAATCTTTGTTTGCACCAATTCAAATTTTCATTAAACATTACTAAATATGAATACCCTAACAGGGAACAATGCACAACAATACTTTGCAACAGGAATTACTGTTACAGTTGAATTCCTTTATTCAAAAACAACAGCGTACTTTCCTTCATGTGATCCTACAAACGGATTTGATATTTTTCATGGTCATATTACACTTCTCACTGAAGGGTGTCCTGTGACTGACTGGCAGATGCAAACATGAGTTTAAAATCTAAGTTCATAAAGGCTTCAATCTCACATTTATTGTTAAATGTCCTCCCACATCTGCTTTTCTCATCCTTAAAATGATTGAAGTTGCCCTCCACAGTATTTCATCAATCCACTAAATTGATAATCACCTCATTATCTGATTAGACTTGTGATCAGTTGGTTGATGAAATAAAAATAACCCCTAAATCCAACCTGCTCCATGAATATCTTCCCTCTAAACTTGTAGATTCTTTCAAAACACCTTTTGTAACTGTCCCAGTAGCCAGTTCCTTACCAGCTTTAATACTTGCTCTAACAGTATCTTCACGTCTTAAGGATTTCCCATGTGCTATTATATCTAATCCTTCACAGAAATCTTGATAAATTGAATCCTCCCATGAGTAGTAAAGTTTTCTAAGCTCAGTCCTAATTAGCTAAATACTCATAAAAATTCAATCTCCCCTCAAAGGACAAGGAAGACTCATTTGATTTACATTCTGAGACTTTTGTCTCGTGTACCCCAAATGAAGCCATCTCAGCTCCAAACTGGGAAGTACAACTTGTTTCATTATATCCATTTGTCAGTGAATGTGTTAATTGCCCTTTCTGGAATTCTTTTTAAAGATCCTGCATTCCTTGAAATGCTGAATACACTGCTCTCAAAGCAAGACAAAGCCTGTGTAGAGACTTTCATGATTTTGGACTTGTACTGACAGCCTAGGTCATGAAATTTAACCTGTTGGGTTCCAGTGATGCAGAACTAATTTTACAGACTCAGAGGGCTGTGATCGCTGACTATCTAGTTGGAGGCTAGTTGCTGGTGGTTTATCCTGGGGTTCAATACTGGCACCAATGCTGTTCAACATCTTCATTAACATGCTGAATGTTGGAGCACTGTACACCTTCTGCAAGTTTGCAGATGAAACAAAACTCTGGAGGAATGGTGTGTGCATTAGATAACTGATACGACATCCAGAAGGAGCCCAGACAGGCTGAAGAAATGAGATAACGGGAACTTCACAGAGTTCATCGAAGGTGTCATAGAGCAGATGTTCTTTGGTCTTGTCACAAAAGGGAAATATTTAATCCTGCTAATGCAGAGGACTAAATCTATGCCTTAAGACAGGGTGAATCCAAATGTCTGGAAAGCAGCTTTACAGACTTAATGATCATAGTGGACACTGAAGTGAACATGAGCTAGTAATGCACTCTTCTGGCTTCTTGGGCTGCATTAGAACCTATCAGCAGTGGAGGTGATCCTGCCCCTCTGCTCGTCACTGGTGAAGCCACACCTCAGTTGCCCATCCATGTTTGGCCCCCACAGTATGAAATGATACACTGGAGCAATTCCAGAAAAAAGCCATTAAGATAATTAAAGGATTTGAGCATTTGATATCTGAGAAGAGGCTGGGCCTATGCACCCTGAAGAAGAGATGGCTCAGAGGTATTTTAGAAATGTATATAAATACATAACCAGTGTGAACATGACCGCAATTCCATTTAAACAACAGAAAGCACATTTTACTGTAGGAGTGTTCAAACACTGGAACCATAAGCACAGAGAATTTGTAGAGTCTCTGTCTTTAGAGAAATTCAAACCTTGACTGTACACAGCCTTTGAGTAACTTGCTCTGGCTAACCCAGCTTTGAACAGGGTCTTTGGGCTATACCATCTCCAGACATACCTTCCAGCTTCAGCAATTTTGTGATTCATGATTTTGAGTTTCAAATAATTCATATCTGAGTTGTTAATGAAGGAAGTTTCCTGCCAGAGTTGTATTCACCAAAGAAAATGTGAAATTCTCCCATTTACTCTGAGCTTCAAGTGTCTCTAACTTATTATAAGTCATTTACTGAATGTTGTCATTATATGCAACTATTTGTGGAGTTTAAAAATTTGTATGAGATTTATACATAAAATATGATCTCTACTTTTCCCACTGCAGTCCTCTCTCTTGGTGAGATGCAGATAGATAAATTCAGTATTCGAGACACATTTCCTTCTCTGGAAGGAGCAAAACAGACTTCCTGCCCTTCTCTTGGATAACACTGTAAGTATAATCTAGGACAACTGGAACAACAACAGTAAAAGGTAGTAAAATATGGATTTCTTGTTAACAGTTTTTATTGAAATAGATACTATTTTTACGTGCAGCTTTTGCAGCTGCTGGCCTGTAGCTCACATTTGGCCATTATGCCTTCCTAAGGCAGCATCCACAGACATATAACCTATCAAAGGAGGACTGGAGCAGGACAGGGAAGATGCTAGCACAGTGGCTGTCTTAAGTGAATTGGTACTCGTCCCACAGTTCAAGGCAGTTACTGAAGTAAATTGAATAAATATGTTTGTTTAAATTCTAGTCAAATGGGCTTGGGTTCATATATTTTTCATCAGTTCAAGGAAGCACCCTGACTGAATAGGATTTTTACATTCTTGTTTAATTATTGTTACTTAACAAATGCTCTCTTGAGCTGTTGAATTCTGGCCTTTGTTTTGTTTTGCAATATATGTATATATTTTATTGCATCTATCATCAAGAATAAACAAAATGTATACCAAATCTTTAATTAATTCTGATTCAGTGGAAAGTTTTCAGCAGAATCTGTTTCATGCTGGAAAGTGGCTTAGTTTAGAGGTCTGAATTCCCAGATACATTAGAAGGAAAGAAGGAAAGATAGACAGACAGAAGAGAATGTACACAGACTAAGGAAAGTCAGAAAATAACCTCTTAAATGTTTAATAAGAAAATAACCCAACATTAAGTGTATATTTTGCTAAAGAGTAAGGTCTCTTAAACAGAAGTCTGCAAACATATAATGATTTAACAAATGTGACTGACAGTTACCACACTATGTCTTTAATCATGCTTTTTTTTCACTCAAGAATACTCTATATTTTCAGCACATTTCAAACACATTTTTGAGCTGAATGAGCCACTGAAACTTCAAAGGAATGAATAAACAGAGGATTTATGTAGAGCTAAATGGACTGATATGTTCAGTGAACACTTGTAAAAAGGGACCATGCTAAGCTACAGTTAACCCCAACAGAAAGGATCTGCTTTATCTTCTGTAGTTGGTGTTCTCAGTGAGCCTACACTGTAATTGACATTTTAGGTCAAATTTATTATTTATGTGCTTGTGTGTTGAATATCTGTTTTAATTATTCACACAACTGATGTGTTTGACCATGAACTCATCCTAGCCAGTGTGGTATATTTTCCTTCAGGCAGCTGCAGTCTCATACCTCAGATCTTTCTATAATCAAGGAAATAAGACACTAATCAATTATGACTAAGGTTGATGTCTCTGAATGTTCTCAAATTATTGGGTTCTTCTCAGGAGATATCCATCTCATTTTTTTTATATTTATTTATTATTTGTTCTAGAAATATGAAGCACACGTACAACATGTGCATTTGGAATTCCCTAACAATCCAGACCAACTTCTACACTGGTGAGAGAAGCTTTGAGCCTTACTGATTTCTTACTATGGAACTGCTTTCAACCCACCAGTTCTATCAGTTGTGAATGGTCTACAGTGCGCCATTTCTTTTATTGCACTGAAAGTACTGCAGAGCCCTTGCTGGAACTAGAATTTTAAGTACTTAAGTTGGACCTGCGAAGCTTTGTGAATTAGGCTATAGAATTTCTGACCAAAATTAAAGCAAAACTAATTTTTGGAATTTTTAAAACCATAGAAATGTACAAGCAAATAATGTATACAATTAGTTGACCCTGCTCTAGAAGAGGGGCAAATGCTTAAATTGACATTAGGGGTAATGTCTTTTCACAGGTGTAAGTGATTCTCCAATGACAGATATCTTTAAACGTTCAGTAAGACTTTGCAAGAGATCACAAACTATCAAAATTGTCGTTGATTGCAATGAAAGAAGAGGGGTCAAAATTACAAGACTGCACTCAGTAAATATGGAACTCCATATTTAACAAAAAGTAAAAATAATTAAGCAGTGGTCATCTTGAGGTTAGGCTTTTGTGTTCAGTTACGTCGAGTGCCTGTAACATGTAATTTGTATTCTTGGTCCCTTTTCTCTCCAGATTACAGATGATGTTTAGACCACTCACTTCTCACATGCATGTAGTTCAAACAAACATAGAAATATAGTATTAAGTTTGTGTATCCAAATCCTATCTTGACAGGCCGTTAGACTATGAACAGTTGTGCAACCCCTGAATATAAGGTAAAATAACAGAAATTCTAAAGAGGTCATTCATCATGAAATGTTCCTTAAGAATGTCATTCATCATATTCTGCCAAAGGACCCAGAGTACTGGCAAAACATACCATCCACCTTAAAAAATTAATCAGATGCAATCACCACACAAAGTAATGTAATGTATTTTAGCCATATGGGAAATTGAAAGGGTATATGAATCCTTCTTTGTTTTCTGGCTCAAAATTTGCTACCTGAGGTATTTCTTGTGATAAGACTCTAGGAGACAAGAGGTGGGTGCTGCCATGTGGCAATCAACATCACTGTCTGGACAATTTACTTTTGAAAGCATTTCTTTGGAGCTGTTTGCCTTCGGCCCAAGAGTTAAGGGAATGCTCAGGACTGTTTACTGGACTGTTTACTGGCGAAGATCTGTCCTGTGACCAAATTACTCCTGTTTGCTATAGGAGACTGGGGGATGATACCATCGCATCTTGTGAAGGCAAGATACTAGTTGGCATCTCCATACTCCCTCTTATCTGCTGGCAAGGCCAGGGAGATAGGAACAAAAGGTGTTCCTGCTGAGATCCAAATGCCAGAAGCTGTCATTCCAAAAGGCTGACTCAACCACTTTGGACTTATAAATAAGTTTGTGCTGCCATTGCAATCATCATCATCGTCATCATGGTAGTCACCGTCTTCATCAATGGAACAACACCCAAAAGCCCACCTCTACTGAAGAGCAACGACTGAACTATGAACTACACTGGACCCATGGTGGTGACTATCTCCCTCTTGCTTCTTATAGAGACTACTTGCTCCTATTTTCTATCTTTCCTACTGCCCTTCTTCCCTTCCCCATCACCCTAATTTGTACCTATAAAGACTCCTTGCTTCTATTTCCTATCTTTTCTATCACCCTTCTTCCCTTCCCCATCACCCCACTCCTTAGTAGTGTCCAAAGGAAGGCTACAAAGATGAGGAAGGGTCTGGAGGACAAGGCATATGGGGAGCAGCTGAAGCCCCTTGGTTTGTTTGGCCCAGAGAAGAGGAGGATGGAGGGAGACTTCACGGTGGCTGCAGCTTCTCATGGAGGAGTGCAGCTCCTCACAGGGTGTGGAGGAGCAGCACTGAGCTCTGCTCTCTGGTGATGGGCAGGGCTCAAGGGAACCACCTGGCTCTGCTTCAGAGGACTGTCAGGGGCTGTCGAGGAAAAGGCTGTGCCCCAGAGTGCGGTGGGCGTGGAACAGCCTGTGCAGGGCAGTGGGCACAACCCAGAGCTAATGGAGCTCAGGGAGCATTGGGACACCACTCTCAGACATTGAGTTTGGGTTTGGGTGGTGCTGTGTGGAGCCAGGGGTTGGGCTCAGCGATCCTTGTGGGTCCCTTGGAAATCGAAAATATTCTATGATTCTCTGCAATAAGATTTATAATCTTGTGAAGATACACTAAATATTTCATTTCTAACACAGTGTTTGAATTTCAAAGCGTAAAATTCACAGCAAGCTTTCTTAGGGAATTCTGACTTATGCTTGTGGTAGAAAATAATTCTATCATTAAATTCAGTTATAAATAGAGTTTAAAATGCAACAGGAAATGAAGAAAATACTGAAAGTTTTCAAAGAAAGGACATCTTAATTTTTAGAAAGGGAATGGGTGTCCGTCATACTGTGATTACAGCGCAGGTATAAAAGTAGAGCAGATCCATAATGATATTTCTAACTCTTCCTGCAGTAATCTCTAGCAATTTGCAGTTCAGTGACTTCTGAGACCTTTCTGTCACTGAAACATGGCCAAGTATCTCTCAGAAAAATTAGGAGAATCAAGTGGTGTTTTCAGAGGCTATCAAAAGACAAAGGTAACTTTCTCCTTGTGAAAGAGAAAATCCTATGGCTGCAGGTTCATTTTCTAATATATATATTATTAAAATATGTTTTTTTTTTTCTTTACTTTTTAAAAATAATTTATCCCATAAAAATAAGAAAGACTGGCTTCCAAGCACTGGTACAGCTTTAATGCATTTCACACTGAATAAGACTTGTTCACATATTGTCTTAAAGGTAACATTTTCTCTCACTAACTCATTCCTTATTTAACATGCTTATGAATGTAACTAGATCAGTTGGTCAAATATAATAGCAAGTACTCTGTCTCTTCCAGCCAGTAACTTATGGCTTTCTTAAATGATTTTTAGTTTAAAATAGTTGCAAAAAATTCGATTTTGTCCAGTGTGAACAGTGATATCACTTCTGTGCCACCTTTTTCCCATGCCTAAGTGGACCACAAGTAGTTTCTAATTCCCTAACCTGAATGTTTGTTATTGTAGGTTAGTCTCAAAGTACATCTGGCAAGCAACTTTTGGTAGCAAACCCTTGTGAATTAATTTGCAACAACACCTCTGAACTGAGAATGTGCTGACTTGTTTTGCCTGGGTAATGATGTTACACTCTAATAGTATAACAGTGCTCAGGGTTATTTCAGTGTTAAAAACTTCAGTCTATGCCAGTATTCCAATATTTATTTCAAGCTTTTATTTTAATGAATATTTCTTTCCATAAAGCTAGAGCCCAGAATTTGCATGATACTCAAACACATAGCTTCTCCTGTTCTCCTTGTGCTGAATAGTTGTAGAAAAATTTTGCAGTGCTTGGGCAACACTACTACTCACTGCGCTTTATTACAGGTAAATTAGTAAGGATTAGTTCTGAGAAGAAGAGCAATAGTGTGAGTTTTCAGATTTTGTCATTAAGAGCAGCATAGAGAAAACTCTAGCAAGACCAATGAATTGTTTTCAGGAGGCACCTTCCTTTTCATGTAAAGGCTGAACTGGATTCCCTCATCAATAATCCTTATTACCTAATGATGAGCAACTAGTTCTACAAACAGACTTTAGGCTTTTTGAAATTGGGCTGCTGAGACATAGAAATAACACGGCTTCTATTCAGGCTGCTAGTGTTAACATAGTTCTTTTGTGTATTTTCCTCTTGCCATTTTGAAAACATACCTTTAACTGCAAGACACAAATCATATCATCTGACCTAATATCTTCAGTCAAGTTTCTATCAGAAACACTACAGAAAAATTGACTGTATTATCTACTAATTCAATCATGTTGACCTCCTTTTCTCCTGCTTTTTGCCAAGGACTCAAACACTCAAGAGTTTGCATGAGTTTGCCTGTCTCTTATGTGACACTTGCCAGCTTCAGGGACTATACCTGGATGAGATGAATCACTATTGTCTTTTCCCTGGAGACTATCTCCCTCTCAGTCTTAAGCTTTTTATTTTCTGAGGCTGAATTCTTGAGCACACTGCAGGCATCATTTTATGCTATCAGTGAAGAAAACTATCCTTCCCGGTAGGCAGAAACATAAACCCTTATTCATTATCTCCAAAGTCTGTATGTTTACCTCTAGAGTCTGCTCTCCCATATTTTTCACAGCTCTCACTGCAGAGGAGGAATAATTTCTCCTCTACCTGATAGGAGAAAGCATTTTTTACTGATTTATTTCAATATATTATTTATATTATATTATAATATATAAATATATTAATATACATATATTATATATGTACATATATTATATTATGTATATTTGGCTTTCCAGAAAGTGTTAAAATCTTTCTAATTGCCTGGGCTTTGATCCTGTGATCAAATTCACACATGCTACAGAACAGATTAGAGAAAAACTTTGAGTTTAGCATAGAGGAAAGAAACTTGGCTAGTGGCTGGGACAAGGGACTAGAAGGCAAGAAGTTTGGGATTTATTCTTATCATTGCTATTTGCTTTTACATGATCACTGTCAAGTCATTTAACCTCTGTGTCTCAAGTTCCTCTATATTAAAAAGAAAAAAAAAAAAAAAAAAAAAAAAAACTTTTCTCTATTCCAGGAGGATATTGCATGGAGTGAGGCCTAATTAAAACCAGTAAAGTGTTTTGAGATTCTTGGATCAAAGGTGTGATAAGAAGTCCAACTATTAATTGCTTCATGCTCTCTAGTAGATTTTAAGTCACATATTTCTTTGAATCATGGATCCCTGTTATGTGAAGATTGCTAACACTATGGAATCCTGCAGTTGTTGGCCTTTTAATTTCAGAAACAGATGTCTTGTGAAATTGAGTCATCCTTACTGATAAACTAACCTAAAATCTTCAGAGTTCTGAAATAATGCAGAAAAAAGCATACCACTAATTATTTTTTTTTCTCATCATTTTCTCCACATTATTCTCACTTTCTGTGTTAAGCCCACCACCATACATATGCTTTTTCCCAGCTGTTAGGTGGATTAGAAGTAATCTTCTTTATTTTTTCTATCCTTCCCCCTCTCCCCCCATTGAAGATAAAAAAGTCTGCCGGAAACGTTGCAGGAGGATCATGTGTTGTATAAAATTACGAGCTGTGGAATACGCAGAGAGAAATGTAGCGCTCGAATCAGCACAGCCCTACGTGAATCCTGAGCAGTCACAGTTTCTTCTAAGCATGTGCATGGTTGTTAGCCATTGTGTAATGCAATTGCTTCTCCTTTGTATGCATTTTCCTCCTACAGGATTACAACTGGCACAGCACTCAAAAGACAGTGACCCAAAAGTGGATTATTTCACTTGAACTCATTAAAGAAATCATCCAATTTCTTACCATCTGGCAAAAGAAAACAACAACAACAAATAAAATAAAACCTGACCTATTTATTTATTTATTTTTAATAGCTGGGGAAACTACAGATGACTGCCTTATCCATAACTTCCTTGATGCTGATGGAAGCTATTTGGTTAATCACAGCTTTGTATGGAGCGGAAGGAACTACTGCTTTTCTAGGAGACCCAAACACAAATCCAAACACACCTTAAAAAAATGAACCTTTTGGTGCTGTACCATGCACTCATCATCTTTAACTGACAACAGATGTTTTCTTGAATACACAGCACAAGTGCAAAATAGTTAAGTTCACTATAACTTGGCAAAAATTTTCCACAGAAATGTAAGTCTTCAACTTGCTCTAAGTAGAAATAAGATTATTTGATGAGTTGGATTTATGTGATTAAACACGAAGTCTGTAAAACACAGTAGAGACAGGAAATGTATTTTTGAAAATGGGTGAAATCATACTGCTGCTCAGTTTTGAACCCGGTGTTGATGCTTTCAGCTCTTTTTAACTACCTGAAGATACTGTAGATTCACAGTTGCACAGGGATGAGCAGCATTACTTGGTATCTGCTGTCATTTCTACTATCTCCAGCTGAACACTTTATCACCTTGCTCATAGTGAAGTCATATGGCATGCAGAGCACTTCAGTAGTTAACAATAGCAGGATGTGGAATACCAAAGTCTGACTGAGCTGCCCAGCTGCATCTAAACAAACGCAAAAGTACTTCAAGGAAACTATGAAAAGTCAAACTCAAAGCAAAATTCAGTGTATAAAATACATCTCTACAGGTAGTGCTGGACTGGAGATAGAGACCATTCATCACCAGGTAGTACAAAGTTCCATACAGCCATGTCAAAAAAACCCCAGCAACGATGATGAATGTAACTTCTTTGAAGTAAAACAGCATTTTAAAATATTTTCAGGGGAAACCATACCTTCCACTCCAGCAAAAACAACTTTAATTTCTTGCCCTTTACCTGGGGCCTACTGTGAAATAGGAACTAGTGTGTTGTACTTAAGTATAGGTGAGACCTTCCCACCGCTTTTCCTGGGTTATATTTAACTCTTTATTAATTAAAAATGCTACAGCTGCAATTGGAGTCACGTTGTTCAGTATTTACTATCATTTAAAATGTGAGGAAATAGAAACATATTGAAAATATTTCTGATCAGTGTATTCAATCCTGAATGGCTTTCAGGTGTGGCTGACCATTATTTCTGCAGGCTAAATCTATAGTTTCAACTCTACTCTCCAACTACTTGCCACTTAAGAAAATGTTTTGTGAATGGACATTTTAATTTTTATAATTGTACTACTTCTACCACAGTTTCTGTCATCAGACAGTGAAAGACCAGAACGTGATACATAAGCAGCTTTACTGCGATCTTCTAACTGCTGTTACCTAATGTAATAGTTAATATTTTCAAGGTTATTGGTGCTGTTTCAGAGCTTTATTTCAAGCTGCTTCCAGTAATTACATAGTGGAGCACCTGTGCTGGATGAGAATCAAGGGTATTAAGACCAAAAATCTCATGGTCAGAAATAATAGTTTCTTTTTTTCTTAAATTGATTTTTTTTTTTTAAATTCCAGCAATCCAGCAGAATAGCCAACACCCCAACTTGTGTGTATATAAGAGCATGAGAAGTAGAAAATTAAAAGGTGACTGCACAGCAGATGCTCTAGTTGGCATAATTCAAGCTGGTAAAGTACAGATAAAGAGCACAAAAATGAAAAACTAGAGCTCAGTTCCAAAGAGCCCTTTTCAAAAAGGTTTCAGATTTTACCAGTAACACAGAAATGTACTATTGTAATGACTTAAATTTCTATACAGTGGTGATATCTAGAGAAACATGTCATCTGTCAGTGCACACACATAACAGCAAGGCAAATAAACAAATGATTACCTAGTAAAAAGATTGTGATTCCTAGTATTTGGGAATAGAGCTGTTATTTCTTATAATTGATTTATAGAATTTATCGTGCTTTCATTTCCAGCTGCAATTATTGTTTCTTCTATATCACAAACCATATTGTGCCAAAGTACGCAGTATGGTTGCTTTTTTGTTCAGTACAGCTTTTCTGTGGGATGTTCAGAAATCATCAGAATCCCAGTATGGCAGTAATTTACTACTAAAGAATCAATCTACATCAAAAATCAGTAAATATGACAACTCTGATAATTTATGGAATATAGGGGCTGTTGACTTTGGATTGGGTCCCCAAGCAACTCCTTATTAAAGTGAACAGGGTAGCCAGATATTGTTTTTATATTTTCAGCAAACAGGGAGTGTGGTTTGAGAAATCCTTATGATTGCAAATGAGGGACTCCTGTCAGGCATTTGGCTTCCAATGAAAATAAGTTGATATTCTTTAGTCATAGTTCAAACAATACAGATTTTACCTTGTGCAAATTACATTGATTACCTACTGTAATGTACGTTAAAGAAGTGTGCTTACCAACAGCTTCTACCATCCCCCAACTTGTGTACAACTATTTCCTTTAAGAACTGTAAATTTGCATTTGATAATTGATGCTCCATATCCAGAAACAACCAGTTAGAGAAAAACAGGGTTGGGGGAGAAACACTGAGATATATACATCTTTATTCCAGTGAGGATGAGTTTCACCTGAAAGAAGTTCCTTCAACCTTTTCTGAAAGCATCCCAGGAATCATCTCCACAACATACCCAAACAGTTTATTCCAGCATTCAGTTTTCCCAACCCTGTCCAAGCTTTTTGCTGCTGCATGCATATATTCAGCTTGAATTTAAATTCCAGCTTCTTTCTCTCTCTCCTATGAGCACAGTGCAGAGAAGAAACTACCTACTTCTTTTTTCAACAGCTTTTTCATCTACTTCTAGCTCATCAAGCTTCCTTCACCATAAACCACCTTCAAGGACTTTCACATTTCTTTTAAGTCTCACTCAATAAACTCTTGTACCTCAACTCTGTTTCTCCTCTGATGTTTGCATCCAGCTGGTTCAGAGCTTTCTTAACTGTCTTGGAATGGACCCTCCCTGAGATTGTATCAATATTAACCAGAGCAGCAGGATTATTTCACAATTTGCAGGTAGTACCCTTATTTACACTGTAAAATGCCATTTGACCTTTTTTTTACAGCAACATACTATTCTTCGCTCATATCATTTTGGGAAGTTTTATAGCGCTATACAAGGGAGACTGGACACTGAGTTCCCTGAGTAAAATCAGTCCTGATTCCCCAGGTGAGCTTAAGTTTTGCCCAGCATGGAAAAATCCGTGTCCTACAGTGATCAAAGCAGTGAGTGATCACACAGACTTCTGAGAGAAAGTCATACTTTGAAACAAAAGCATTTAAAAGATAATCTGGAAACCACAGGACAAATTATATGCACACCTATGGCATTAGGTAACTAATTATCTCACACAGTTGGATCCTAACTTTACTTTAGAAATTGTTCTTCCTTTTCTTCTGGTTCCCCATCTTCCTTCAGCATCAATGGAGTTCCATTGGTCTTCTCCATTGGATATTAAATTATGTGATTTCTCTTGATATGTAAAGTGTGCTGCACTGTATAAATTGAATAACATGCCTGATAATCGTATGAATTGCCTAACTACACAAACTCACAGACTCATAGAATAAGCTAGGTTGGAAGAAGGTGACCTCTTGACATATACTTCAATCTCCGCTAGTTGGTCTGTTGGTCTAACACACTGAGTTTTCTATGGGACTCGTCCAGTTGAATTTTCAGTATTGCATGTGAAAATAAACCACTTTATACCAATATTTTCAACCCCCCCTCCCAGTACAGGTTCATGCAATATGTAAAATCATAGGTCAAATACATTTCTCAGGATTATTCTCTCCTCTCCATTAAAAACAAGCAAACAAACCAATTAAAAACAACAACAAAAAAAGGTCAGTTGGTTTTTAATTAGTTATGTATCAAAGGGACAAGGATTTTGGCCACTCTGGCTACTACCATCAAGCAAAATTTCATTTGTTCCTTATCAGTCTTTATATCGTGTATCTCCATATACAATAATCTGGCAAGTCTTATCTACTGTGTTCACCCTGGGTTTCTTCAGCTTAAATTAATGAGGTTTTCTCTCATTGTCAGGTACCAAATCCTCAGCAACATCTGAAGGATAGATTTAACAGACGATTGAATGAAGTAGGAATCCACAATGAGGACAGTACTGGAAATGCAGGAGTTAAAGTAACTTAAAAAAATAAAGTTATATCTTATATTATTTCATTTTCTTATGAGGTTTTTTTTTTTTTGAAGAAGAAGAAGAAATAAGTCTTATCAAGCTTAATGGGTTTTAGTCATTCTTAACAGCTATCTAATGAGCTCTCCAATTATATAAAGAAGAGCAATTCAGTTCATACATTACCGTATCCCCTCACAGTTCCCCCTCTTCAGAAATGACTCACTCAAGGTCACGTAATAAACCAGATGCAGTTTTAGGACTAGAGCACAGGTGTTTCTGGCTTTTGACCTTATAACTACTCCTTTAAATTATGTGTGGTTTTCCTGATACTCTCTTTTTGCATACCTTAATATTTTACAGGCAATAATCAGTTAGAAATAAAAATGGTGCCCATGTTCATAGCCCCACAGACATTTTCAGTATCAACAATGAACCAAAACCACAAAACCACAAGGTCTACAACGTATATAACCACAACACCAGGGGAAAAAACAAAAACAAACAAACCAAAAAAAAAAACCCCAAAACAAACAAACAAACAAAAACCCCCCAAAACACCTTTCTTATACTTTCAATGAAAAAGAGCTTTACATTTTCCTTAAGAAGAACAGTATGTGGGTAAAAAGTCTACAAAACATAACAATACACAACAGCACAAAATACAATCTGCATATTTCTTTCTCAAGGGAGAGCTGAAATGTGACCTAACAGTTCTGAAATTATTTAGAAAAAGGACAGACAACTGCAAACATTTCCAACGTCCCTTATATTTAGAAAACCTCTAATTGGTCATGATACTAACCTGCATTTGCATAAAAAGTTAAATACTGCAAAAGACAACAAATCAAATATAAATTTCTTACCAGCAGGACTGTTTGCTAGGGTAGATATTTCATCCGGTTCTTGTATGATACTTTATCGCCAATAGAATCCATGTACTATTATCAGGGTCCTATAAAATGATAAAGACAAAAAACAACATAAGTCTTCGAAGAGTATTGTAAACAAGAAGTACAGACATAGTAAGATATAATACAGGTTACTAATTTTTTATATCAAATCTAAAGACAGTAGTTATTGTTACAAGGCATTTTAACTAAGGAAATTGTTGGAAGAAATGCCATGTGAAAGTAACACGGCAAACTTTACTGGCTGGTGGTTGAGTTTTGTGAAAAACAAACAAACAAACAACAACAAAAAAAAACTTGATTATCCATACTATAACATGTTCATGATATAAGATGGATAAAAATGGCATTGTGTACATCTATCTGAATCCAGAGATTTTTCCCAGTGCAGTCTGAAATTCCAGTGGGAACCTCTGTAAAAATATTTGGGAAAAAGAAAAAAAAAAGGTGGGATTTGTCTTGCTCTGCTTTACCTCCTGAAATCTAAGACAATTACTTTGGAGCTATCAGAGCAAAAGAAGCACCTCTGCGAGCAAGTCATGTCACCTCTGAGGATGTCCCTCTCTTCACAAAAGCTGTTTAGATGTTCAGTACAGATTGGATTGCCAGGTACATAACTTAGACAACATGAACTCTATCCAAAAAGTGTACAGGAAACAGGAAGAAACTAATAAGAATTTAATTTTCAAATTTTATTTCAACTATGTTTATCTGTCCTCCACTTCTACATTCTGGTATGTGGATGTGGTTCAGAAGGTCATCTGTATGGTTGTGAAGTTCTGCTCTTAGCTAAGAGTTCAAACTTCATTGCATATAGCTGTCACCGAACAAATACGTGGCTTTAGGGCCAGGAAAGCATTGAAAATCAAACTTCAGACACCTTTCTCAACAACTGCATTGAGATGACATGAGAAGTAAATAAAGCATCCTTAATACTTCTTTTCAGACCAAGGAAACCAAGTGCACGAAGTCATGTTCAAGATCACTCTATTTAGACATACTTTCCACATCTGAAGCAGCAGTAGGACACATAAAGCTAAACATTTACAAATAAACTGCAGTATATTCAGAGTACAGCATAAATATTTTATAAGTGTGCAGAACATGCTAAAAATGTGTTCATTTTCTTTCACTTTTACTAATGCAGCCTATGTACTGATAGCAACCATAACTGATGTAACCACTTTATTCAAAAGGATTAATCTTGCCAAATACGAGATGGTTGCTGAGATACAGTCTGGTCTGCCCACTGAAGAAAAATTATTGCATTTCAATCTGCATTTAGCGAGTTCAGGAGCATCTTCAGCCTAAAAGCTCTTTAAGAATATTCTTCTGCTTAACATGCACCAATTAGAAGTAGGAAAAGCAGATGGCCTAAATAAATTAGGGATAGCATTCCAGCCTTGTCTCAGTTCATCACCATTGGCAAACCTAAGCAGCAGTACCAGCCAGTCAGTAGTTAGAAAGAGAAGTATATGTATTTTTTTCCTCCATTCCTTTCCGGAACAAAATCAGAGAGGCACAGCAGCTGTCGAAGTATTCATTGTGCAGAGATGTAGAAAGCAGAAACCTGGACAGGGTGCATGAAATCTGAACATGTTCAGACAATGTTTTGATTTCTTGGTATTGCAAGAACTAAGAAAACTTCAGACTTCCACTGAAGAAAAGGACTTTCATCCCCTGCTCTAAGTCTGGCTGTGTGGTATTGCAGCCTTATGTAGAAACACATCTTCTTCGTATACATTTCTGAATGGATACAGCCATCTCCATGCCTTGCAAGACCTAAAGCTAGCAGGTTTCTTAGACCTGATTAAGTTAAGTAGAACATCCTTTATACATGTTAGGCAGAAGTTTGTACAATGGCTTACAGGAAATCAGAAAAATCTTCATATGAAGAACATCTGCCACATGGCACATCACTGCCACAACAGGATCAATACAGGAAATTCTTGCAGTTTTCCATCTCTCAAACCCCTGTGCAAGGGTGTTGGCAGATAGACTGGTAACCGAGCTTTGAGAATTTGGATTGCTTTCTATCACATCTGTGCTGCTAATGAAAATTAGCCTTAATGATAGTCATGGGTCCATTTTATTTATCTATTTATTTTTTCATTTTAATGGTGATGGCTCCAGCTGCTCCATGGTGTTGTATTAATGGACTGCAATTCTTGACTATAGCATAGCTTTATGGACTGCACACTTAGTGAGGTTAGGGCACAGACACTGGGTGGATAGCTGAGCAGGGCAAAATTTATTGTATAATGTAAACAAAAAACTCAGGCATTAAAATCACACCCAATCTCAGTAAATGCTCTACAGAATTGTTTTACCAATGTGAGGAAATTTGTTTGGAAGAACCTGTAACAAGCAGATCATACCAGTATGTGAAGTCGTACACAGTTTAGGACTGCTGAACAAAGGAGTAGAGTAGTATTTAGACCTGGTCTATGACTGAAATCAAATGAATGACTAATCTTTCAAAGTGCACATTTACCCAGTTTTCTGACCTAAATAGACATACCTGTCTTCCCTGATACACTAACCCTATTACACTTCAGATAAAATCTTCTCCCCTCATCTAAGAAAATATAAGAGATTATAGACTATGTTGTGAGTAAGAAGAAATTTGAGGAATTTCATCCAGATGGAGAAAGCAACTTTCCCTCCTCTATATACAGTCTGGAAAGTGCAAAAACCTCACAACTGCATAAAGTAGGTGTGCCTCACATCAGCTGTAAGAGATGAAGCAAAGTACGCAGATGGGAACATGGAAGACAGAAAAATGGAGGAGAGAAAAGAGCTGTGGGATAGGTGAGTGGACAGTGAAGTGGATTCAGAACTGTCTGACTGGCAGAGCTCAGAGGGCTAGGATCAGCGGCACAGTCTAGTTGGATGCCTATAGCTAGTGGTGTTCCCCAGAGGTTGGTGGTGAGTCCAGTCTTGTTCAACACCTTCATCACTGACCTGGATGAAGGGATAGAGTGCACCCTCAGCAAGTTTGCTCTTGCTAAGAATCTGGGAGGTGTGGCTGACACATCAGAAGGCTGTGCTGCCATTCAGTGAGACCCGGACAGGCTGAGAATTGGATGGAGAGGAACCTGATGAGGTCCAACAAGGGCAACTGCAGAGTTCTACATCTGGGGAAGAGTGACCACATTCATCAGGTCTGACTTGCTGGAAAGCAGCTCTTCAGAGAAAGACCTGTGTGTCCTGGTGGAGGTGAGCAGTGTTCGAAGAGGCTGGTGGTATCCTGGGGTGCATCAAAAGACAGTGTCCAGCAGGTCAGGGGAGGTGATTTTGCCACTTTACTCAGCCCTAGTGAGGCCACCTCTGGAGTACTGTGTTGAGTTCGGGGCTCCTTTATTCAAGCAAGATAGGGAACTACTGAAGAGAGTCCATCAGAGGACCACAAGGATGACTGGGGGCCTGGAGCATCACTCTTACGAGGAAAGGCTGAATTACCTGGGTCTCTTCAGCCTGGAGAAGATAAGACTGAGAGGGGATCTTATCAATACTTATAAATATTTAAAGTTTAACTGTTCAGTGTAGGGAGTCAGAAGCTTTTTAGTGGTGCCCTATGACAGGACAAGGGGCAGTGGAACAAACTGGAACCCAGGAAGTTCCAGCTGAACATGAAAAAAGAAAAATTCTTTACTTTGAGGGAGACAGAGCACATGCTCTGTTGTGGTGCCTCTTTCTGTGGACATATTCAAAACCCACCTGTATGCTTTCCTGTGTAACCTACTGTAGGGAAACTGCTTTAGCAGGGGATTTTGACTAGATGATCTCCAAAGGTACCTTACAATCCCTATGATTCTGTGATACTGTGATTCTTTGATTTTCATTCTGTATTTTAAGCTGAAGACAAATTATAGGCCACAAATGTATGCAAATATTCCGTCAACTGGTTTACTTCTTCCTATGGATTATATATATATATATATTTAATTGCAGTTGGATTTTTTTCTGCCAGATAGCTAGAAAGCATACATAACATATGCTGCATCTAAATTACATGGCTGTATTTCAAATTTAGAAAGCTGGGCATTTTGCTGTTCAGAACTAAGTGATATGTCGTGAGCATTATAAGATACCATTTGATTTCAACCTGAATAGCATAACGAGGTAGCCCAGTCCCTGCAAAACTAGTGGCTATTGTGCTTTGACTTGCCATCTTTAATGTCTTTTATTTACGAGAAATCATTTCTATTGGTGTTTCCACTGTTAATGATGGGTTTCCTATTTCTTTATATTGTACTTTTCTTGCCAGTCTAACAGCTTTATTCAACTTCTGTATACGTTATTTTTGTCCTTAAGACCTTTCATTGGTGGTTCTATTTAAGTTGGGACAGTCTTAAAGTATCCAGATTTTTACCTGGGATAAAGTTATGTCAAAAAATTGCTTTCCAGACCTTTTGGAAAGCCTTGCATCTAGGAACTTATACCACAATTCTCAAAAGATGAGATTTATGCATTCTCAGATACTCACTTTGGTTACAAATATCTTTTGTGCTCAAATAGCATTTGAGCTTTTTCAGGCTTACTCAAATCTGGGACTTACAGAATTGTGTAAATATCATATCACTGCATATAACACTATTTGAGTTAGAGTCCTGCTGTTTTAAGCACTGCACACAAATTACATCCAGATTGTCCTTTATCCCTAATTACTCTCCGTTTTTATTTATAGGTTTAAAAGAAGAGACAATTGGCTGTACCAAGTGCTGGTCTTCCTTAATAATTACTTACAGATATATCCCACTGTGAACAAAACCAGCTGTCATCTTCTATTATCTATGACAATCATTCACAAAAAAAAAAATAAAAAAACACCCTTCTAAAATAGTACCTTTAACCTTCAGATTAAGTGGAGATTAAGTACCAAAACATTAGAGGAGAAACTAATGTAGCAGACTGGAATTAAAAAATGGATGAACGTGAGTTCTGAGTCATAACTAAAGACAAAAATCACAAGTTCTGGCATGGCTTTCAATAGCCAGCAAATAATTGCACTAAACCTTTAGATTTTCTTTATGAAACTTGTATCAGTGGAACCTTGAACTGAATTTGCAGGACTTTAAAAAGGCATTGCTCTGAAGATATCCTGTTTTTCCTAGTGAGTAAGAACCAAAGGCAGAGCAGGTGTGTAAAGAGGGATGGAAATCCATGCATCATAGTAGCTTTATAAAGGTCCTGTTTCCCAACATTATGTGAATGTTCTGAATGTGTCAGTCAGTTTATAAGATACATGAGAATTCCACAGTTCTCATCTAGGGCAGAGTTAATCTCAGGCATCAAACTGATCTGCTGTTGCAATATATAACATTTTAAAATGTTCACAGTGACTAATTAAAGAAATTCAATTATAAATCAGAAAAATAAACAGGAATGAGGGAGGCAAATTGTGTGGTCCCTCAATAAGCTGAAAAGATTCCTTTTCTGAAAAAAGACAAGCTAATGTAACTTCGAGCAGCAGTGCCAATCTAGTTGATATTTGATAGATCAGACGTACTTGCAGAAGATGTCAGTTCCCATTTTCCTTCCTGTAACCTTTAAATAAAAATAAGTGTCATTCTGACTTGTACCAGAATCCCTAATGAAACTGCAAGGCTGTTGAAATAATTACCTGGCAAATCAACACACGTATTTATATAGATCGTTCTGCTGCACCTTCTCACTTAGGCACCTGATTTCTCCTATTCATTTTGTTACTAAATCACATGCGTGGAGGAGTGGGAGGGGGGGGGTGGGGAGGGGGGGGGAATAAAAAAAATGGATGAAGCATGAATGGGAATGGTTTTAAACTAAGACAGGGGAGGTTTAGGTTAGATATTAGGAGGAAGTTTTTCACTCAGAGGGTGGTGACACACTGGAACAGGTTGCCCAAGGACGTTGTGGATGCCCCATTCCTGGAGGCCTTCAAGCCAGGCTGGATGTGGCTCTGGGCAGCCTGGTCTGGTGGTTGGCAACCCTGCACATAGCAGGGGGGTTGAAACTCAATGACCATTACAGTCCTTTTCAACCCAGGCCATTCTATGATTCTATGAGCAGAAAGTGATAGAGTGTAGAGCTTAAAAGCACATGCAATTAAATGGAAATCTGGCCTTGAATTCCCTTTTTGTACACAACTATCTATTGTCATTCAAGATTTTCCAGGGACCCACGTTACTTGCAGTTTGCTTTCTCTTCAGATTTTTTAGCTGACAAAAGAATGATTAGAACTGCTTGTATTTCAAAATGTTTTTATGTTTACATCTATTTTGTCTATGTATTACATCAAGTCTGATATGAAAGTGCAGCCACTGCTTAGAGACAGT
Organism: Gallus gallus; assembly: GCF_016699485.2. NCBI lineage: Eukaryota > Metazoa > Chordata > Aves > Galliformes > Phasianidae > Gallus > Gallus gallus. The sequence goes on along the minus strand of NC_052532.1, from coordinate 191,669,101 downwards.
GCATTTCCACATACTATTTTGATATATCTCACAGAGGGATATTCACAGAGGCTGACTTAAGCCTTGGACAACTAATTTCCCCAGACTTCCATTACACTTAGTTCAGAGGAGGGATCCTTCAGAGAATGATTCAGATTAGTAGAGTAACTTCTGTTAACCTTTCTGACTGTCCCCCAATGAGTATCATTTTATGACTAATTGACATCCTCAGTCGATTCTCTTGCAAACAAACACCTACCTCAAATACACAGACCACATGAAATTGGCCTCTTGCTGGCATTCTCAGTACTCTCTCACAGTAGCATCCTTTCCTTTCAAGTTATTATAATTATAATGAAAAATACTGCTTTAACAGCGGGGTTGCTGTATGAAGTGGCACTGAATACTTGAATCATCACTGCATCATTTTTCAACTTTGCTACATGGAAATATCAAGCCTTGTTTCACCTGATGGTCTAGATGGACCCCACTGAGAGATCTCTATATCTGATCAAAGGCCAGGTTAGAGACGATTCTTGCACTAACACTGCATGGAAGCTAAGACAGCTCAAAGCCTATTAGCTAGTAATGTGAGGAATCATGTATTCATTTCTAGGATTAATCTGTGCTTTGAGCAGAAAGTCTTGAGCTTTTTGCCAACAACTCATGAATGCCATATAGATCTTATGGAAAGGTAGGGACTGACAAATTGCACATGACGATATGCTGGTTATTTTACAGTTATGTATGTTCAGTATCTTCAGTTATGTATGACTGACTGGCACTGCTAGAGTCGGTTAACACCAATCCATCCATAAAATGTATTTACTGAGCTAATTCCAGAGTGCAGTGGTTAAAAAGTTGTTACTCTTGCAATAAAGAGAAGGAATGCAAGCTTCTCATCTCACGTGCTATATATTCACAAAATGAAAATCAAAGTCCTACATTTCTAAATTGCATTTTGTTTTGGTTTTACTTTATTTTTTTTCCTCCATTATTTTCTTGAGAATAGCCTAAAGGCTCTGTGTTATATGTTTGTTCCAACATTAGTCTAAAAGTAGAAGTTTTAACTTATAATGGGTACGTAACGGTACTGAGGATTTGAAAATATTAGTAAAATCATAAAATTATAGGATCATTAGAAGGATACATTTGAACCCTGGAAATTGAACTGAAACACTGTGTGATTTTAGAATGTCTAGACAACCTGGTATTCCTCTCTGAGCCAGCTTTGTATTTTAGAGCAACCCAAGCACAATAAAAACAAGCCTTATAAAAATATGAGATTATATCCAACTCAGATTTCCTGAACAGTATGCAGTGCAAAAGTCTAGAGCAATGGTATTTATATCCCCCAAATTCTTTTATCACTGCTCTCAAATGTTTGAAATGGAAAAGATTTTATAACGGTTTAAAGCCATGAAGAACTAGAGCTGCCTACAAGGCTCATGTCCAAAAGCTTTCAGCCTGAAGAAGGCTTATCCCTGCTGTTAACAAGAAAGGACAGCAGAGACCCTAGAGAGAGATTCATCACACCTAAGTTAGACATCTGCATCTCAGCTAGTTACCTTAGGCTCCCTTTCCACTCAACAAGAGTGAATAGCACTGTTACAGTATGAGACATCTGTCTCTTTTAGACATCTTCTTTAAGATGACATGTTTCTCACCCTGAACCTCCCCAGTTTTTCAGTGATTATAACTATAGAATCTGGACAACTAGTTCAGATAGTAGGCATTTAAAAGAACATGTGGAAATCCTACCTCTGCTAAGTTCAGGCCCGTGGTATGTTGTATGTCTCAACATGTCAACGTGGACTACAGTCATCAGTTTTGGCTACCAAGCTATGCATAGTGTGATGTATCACTGAAATAAAATTTTCTCACAATGGTTAAGAAGAGAAAAGTGGCTGAGTTCAATGCAATTGCATGCTTAATAATAATATTTAGATAAATAAATGAAATTATTTTTTTCTTGTTGCTTTTACTAGTGATTCTGATGAATAGTTGCTTAAGGCACTTGATCTACAGTGTTTTTGGAGGGTTCACATTAAGGATCAGAAAAATACACAGTGCTAAGAAGGCGATATAAGTCAAGACTTATAATGCATATTCCTTAACACCTAACTTCTGTGTAACTCACAGTGAGGAAATCTTCCCTGTCCTTCTTTGCATGACCATGGTCGTTGAAACCTTTTGAATACTTGAGTTTTGGAGGTACATCTCCTTGATATCCCTTATGCATATCACTATTCTCTAACTGTATTGCTTATTATTATACTCATTTTTAAGGAAGGGTATTTTGCATCAAAACCTACGTAAGCTAAATAATATTGTATTTTCCGTACACACTCTGAATAAATAATAAGAAGGTTACTAGCAGAAACATTTGGAAAGGCATATTTTGAAATTTACTGGATAGTAACTTAACAGACTTAAGGAAATCTCTCAGTTGAAGATGAGTAGGAAAGGACTGGGATGCATGTTCAGTTCATACTGTTGTGCAGTCTGCTTGCAGGCACAGCTGGAGAAGGGGCACTGTGCTAGATGGGCCCAGGCTCTCTACCAGGTCAGTCTTTCATTGTCTTTAATACAAACTGAAAAGAAGATATATGTGTGAAATAATGACCCAATGACACAGAACATTTCTATCAGTACTGATCCAACTTAATTCTGTAATCAGAAAATATTACTGTTATTCATTCTTGAACATTGAATCAGATGTTCTTTACATGTATCCGGTAGCAATCAAATCAAAACACAGCTAGTCCTTTGCATTTCTTATATATCCTAATTCAGATATGACCTTTCATTAAAAGATCTGTAATTTGTATGGGCAAATTAGCATTTGCTTCTTAAAAAGAAGCTCAGTCCTCCAACATTTTATAAGGCATCTCTAAAATCGAGTTAGATGCATCAGTTACTGTATCTACAAAACAGACCTAAGGATGATTGTTTCTGCATGCATTTGAGTATCTAAACTATTCGTTCTGAGTAAAATCAGTAAACCAAGTGGGCAGACTGTGTATCTATTTTGCTAAACTGAAAAATATTTTGGTATGTTCTTAAACAGGAGTAGAATGGATGCTGATGGATATTCTTATGTCAAGAAAGACCTACCATCTCTTTTAATCTCTCATCTACACAGGCAGTGTAGAAAGAAAGAAAAAGAAAAAGAAAAAGAAAAAGAAAAAGAAAAAGAAAAAGAAAAAGAAAAAGAAAAAGAAAAAGAAAAAGAAAAAGAAAAAGAAAAAGAAAAAGAAAAAGAAAAAGAAAAAGAAAAAGAAAAAGAAAAAGAAAAAGAAAGAGAAAAAGAAAAAGAAAGAGAAAAAAGAAAGAGAAAGAGGAAAAGTAAAAGGAAAAGGAAAAGGAAAAGGAAAAGAACAGGAAAAAGAAAAAGAAAAAGGAAAAGGAAAAGAAAAGGAAAAAGAAAGAAAAAAAAAAACAAAAAAACAAGGAAAGTTTCTGGTTTCTAATTCCACTGATTCATTCTTTAGTTTGAGACTGATTCAACTAATATTTCCAACACTAACTTTATGATTCTTTTCATTTTTATTTCTTTTTGTTTTTAAATCAGATAGATTAGGGAAAAAAGAAAAAGAAAAAAAGAAAAAAGAAAAAAGAAAAAAGAAAAAGAAAAAAGAAAAAAGAAAAAAGAAAAAAGAAAAAAGAAAAAAAAAAAAAAAAGGAAGATGGAAAAATACAGACTTACTGTTCTATCCTGGCTGTATAATAAAAATCTCAGTCATTACTTCCTATACTGAATGCAGAGTTTCTCAGGTTGGATGGGGACCTGGGCAGTGTGATCTGGTGGGTGGCAATCAGCTCCTGGCAGGGGTTTGAAACTGACTGATCTTTAAGGTCTCTTTCAACTGAAGCCATTCTATGATTCTAAGCTTTCTTCCATTTATTCTCATATATCTGTCTTACTCTCTGGACTGTCATTACAAGAGCAAGTGTAATTCTGTGTTTTAGCTAAAGGTCTTGAAATCTGTATTAGAAAGCAAGTTCAGGTATGTAGGAATTTGTAGCTCTTTTGTCTAGTACGCTTGTTATATGCTATCAATCTTCCATGAAACTGTAACTGTGTGAAACCATAACTCAATATGAGCAAAAATCTGAAGAGTTTCTGTGTAATATGAAGACACACATTCAGTGTTTGCCTGAACTTAATGGATTTAATGCAAGAACAGACCATTGGAATACCTTTCTGACCAAGGTGCTTTCTGAATACCAAGCAAGCAGAGGGCAAAGAACTTCACTAATTCCTGCATCAAACTTATGGCTCTTCTTATTTGAAGAATCCAGTCTTGACTTTCAAACTTCAGATGGTGAGGAAAACATTGTATCCCTACAAAAGTTTTTCAGTGCATAGAATCATAGAATGGATTGGGTTTGAAAGGACCTCAAAGATCATCAAGCTCCAACCCCCTCGCTACAGGCAGGACTGCCAACCTCCGTATCTAATACTAGACCAGGTTGCCCAGCGCCCCATCCAACCTGGGCTTGAACACCTCCAGGGATGGGACATCCACAACCTCTCTGGGCAATGAATCCAGCACTATGAGCTTCACATAGTGAAGTGAGGAAGAATTATTTTCACTCAGTACTTTGTTTCTAGTCTGGGTTTATCTAACACTAGCTTCTACACGTTGAAACTCATTATCACTTTCCAGAAAATCAGAAAGGTATCACCATCAGAAATTATCACTTAAATCCTCACTTAAGTGCATTAAGTTCTTACTGAAGTTATTAAGTAGCAAACCTATCAGTATGTTCTCCAAAGGCTTTCATAAGTTCTCTGGTGTATCATATGCCCAATGTTCATGAAGTACTATTTCTTTCTTGAAACATGGGATAACAGAGTGAAAGCACAAGTGTGCACTGAAGTACTTTCTCACACACTGTCTGTGTATCCAGAGTCTTTCTCCATTCATCTCAGGAAAGAGAGGCATGACTTCACATTCCTTGGCAGTAAATTTATACTTCTCTTTTTTCCTCCTGTGCTTAAGGGGTTTTTCCCCACCCTCCCCCCCAAAACAAAACAAAACAAAACAAAAAAAATGCTCCCAAATGCACCTGTGGTTGTCTCTCCTGGGAATGGGAGCAGTTTTGCTAAGTTAAAGCAGTTTCGAAAATCCTCCTCATAAAATCCATTCACTGTCTCCTTTCCAGTAAGTGGTATTCAATCTTCTGTTAATAAGAGGATTTTCCCTTCTGGTTTTATAGATAGGAAGCATCTCCTTTAAATGCTACAGATCTGATGTAACCATATATGAAAAGAACCCCGCTCCCTAACACTGCAAAACATTATCCCCTCTTGTTATATGAATCAAGTCAGATATACAAACCTTTGCTGTTCTTTTTTGTTATGAACTTAGGCAGAACCTCAGCATTACACAAGTAGCTAAGAGCTACAGTTAACTTCAGTAAGCCCTATAGACTCTCTGTGCTCTCAATCCATAAATTTTTGTAGAAGTTGTTACTCTGGAATGTCTCCTCCAGCAAGAACAAGCTTCAAAATTGAAAAGTAGATGCCACTAGTTTTGAGATCAATTCATGGCAGCAGCAGCATTCTCCAGTTTTAACCAGGGTTCAGCTACAACTACATCATTCTTCCATTGTCTGCCACTAAAAGCGTTTTTATACACCTAATTTGGATCGACCTGGCTTGGATCATAAAATTCTCTTATATACATCTGTAGTGGTATTTTGTACCACTTTCAATAAGAAAGAAGGAAATCAATGTGTTTCTCTCTTTTGTGACAGCATAACACATTGAGAGGAGAGCTAACTGGGAATAGTCATGGTTTGACTGCTGTTAACTGTTGCTGAAGATTATAAGCCTCTTCCATATTATTAGTGCTCTGCATCAGTGCAAGAAATTTAATTCTAGGCAATGCTGACTACATTCTATATTTGGACTTGAGAGTGTCAATTCTGAAAAAAAAAAAAAACGAAGTAAGATGAAAATATTCATTATCTGAAAGTTATTTTCATTTTAGCACTTTATATTCTTTAATATGTTTAAGGGTGGCTCTGAAGTATGAACTGGTACTACACCAGTTCCTGCCTTGTTTCCAGACCTGAGGTGGCACAGCATACATTCCAGATTGGTGTGTTCACACCTGCTTTTAGGTACACAGATAAAAAATTAATTTTCTTTCAGTGCATCATGCTGCCTTAGCATTCTGGTATAAATGTTCCTAGACCAGAGGTTTGGATAGGTAACAACATCAATTTTGCCTTTGAACTTCAAAATTTTAGGAGTTGCATTATGATGTCAAATGTTGAAAGCATTTTGCAGTCTAGGTGAGGTGAAGTACATCTTTATAGGGGGTTCCAAATATTCAGTGCAATGACCTTCTCCCTCACACAATGTTTTAGATTTGTTAGGTCATTACCTGAATAGTAATCTGCTCATGCGGACATGACAGTGGCAGCACAAATGGTTACTAGTGCTTATTTGACTTGACAACTCCTCTTGCTTTCTTTTTGCTAGTATTTTTTTTTTTAATTTTTATTTTTTTAAGTATTTTTCTTGAAACAGATCCAGCTAATTCTCTCAGTTTCTAAGTTGCAAAGCTACCATCTGGCCTGTATCTTGGAAAAGCTGTTCTCATTGTAGAGACTTCCTTGTTTGACACTCCACCTAAGACTGCTTACTCCCTCTCCTTCCACTATCCTAGGCATGCTAATAAAACAACAACAACAACAAATATTTTTAAATGGAACCAAAGTGAGACTTTTATGGCAGGAAAATAATTCATGCCAAAAATGCTAAAGAAGTTTTGACTCACTTCAAATAATAAAAATCTGTTTACTTGGAAAAAAAAATACCACAAACTCACATGAGCGTACAGCAGATACTATGGGGGAGAAGTACCCATTAAATCACAACACAAGAATAGTTGAGCTGACATCCTGCTTTCTGCTGCTAAACTACAAGAAAGAATGACAAAATGTCCAACCAATCCTCCAGTTTCTTATATAATACAATGAAGTTCATGATTTTTTTCTTAAGAACATTGATTTATCATAGCATATCGACATATCGCCTTGGATTTATTTATTTATTTATTTATTTATTTATTAGTAATAAAAGAACAGTTAATTAACCATAACTTGGAGAGAAGCAATGTAATATATTATACTGTGTACAAATTTCTACCAAATCAACACTTTCCAAATCTGCTTTGCAATGCTTGCACCCCAACCTTTGATTTCTTGCGAGCTATCTGCACTGCAAGACAACACCAGGCAGAAGCAGAGCAGCTAATTACACTAATTCGTTTGTGACAGGGACTGGCTCTGATATGTTCACAAGTAAAAAATAAAGATTCATAAGACAATATCTCATGTTGAAAGTAAGTTTCACAGAACTGTGCAAGAAGAAACAACATCTGAGCACTCTTTGTAGCCTGAGAAAGCAAATGAGTCCTGGATGCTTTTTATCCCTGAAACATCTAAACACTGTTGAGAAAAATCAGAGTTAATTTATACATCCCATTTATTTCCTGAGATTTTTTTTTTTTAAGAGTAATATGAACATTCATAAATGGACAAAGATAATTATTTATTTTTTAAATAGTTCTGCTTGTGATCTATGGGTTAGAAAATATGTGGTTCCAAAGATCAAAGTCTACTGTATAGTCCACTAAATCGTATGACACAAAGACAAGAATTTATTAAAGATCTTAGTGAATCACTAGCTAACATTCTTTTATTCAGAGACTTCTGTAGAACTGACCAATGTCTAATGCCTCAGAAGAATAAATAAACCTCATAATCATGGGTCAAAGGGTTGTGAGCACCACCAGCAAACTCCTGACTGTTAAGGGCCAATACTGAAGACATTATGGCTTGAAGCATTAATAACTTGGGCTGTTTAAAAGAATGCACCTCATCAGTGTTGTGGATGAAACTAAATTCTACTGTAGCACTCAATTGGAGGTCAAGGTGGCCCTTCAGAGGCAGCTCAAAGGGCAGGAGATACAAACTTAAATGAACCTCATGATAGCCAGAGAAAAATAACTCCGAAATCCTGCATCTGAATTTGATCATCCCTGTGCAATCCCACAGGTTAGGGACTGGTTGTGTATGGAGCAACTGGATAAGACTTGAAGAAGCCTGACAAACTGGTCATGCTTTGAGGTGGAGACTGAACCAAAGAGTCTCCAGAGATCACTTCCAGTCGAAGCCACTGTATGACATCCAAATTAAGATTTAAAACCTAAAAAAAACCCTGTCATTTTATTTTCTTATAAATTCTCTTTCTGCAGTACCTATTATAATTTCTCATTATTCTTCTTGGCAAAACACACAGTTCAGTTCCTCTTGCCTCCCATCAGTCTTTAAATTTGGTTGGTTTAATTTGATACTCCATTTCATATTTAGATGGCTATTTGAAATTTATTTGATTGTCCTGTCAGTGGTATTTTTTCCACAATAGATGCAATTCTACATTTTTTAGTCTTTCCATGCTGCTCATCTCTTCCAGATTTCTATAATTCTACAGCATCTAGTATAAGACTAACTTTCTACTCTACATTTAAGAAGAAACAGCACAGGTATGTAGAATGGCATAATTTTTGTTACACTGTTGTCCATTCCTTTATTTATTAAGACACCATTTACTTTCTAACAGCAGCTACATCTTAAGCAGGAGAACTGTTTTACATACATAAAGTGTATTAAGGCTGTGTTTATAAAAGAAGTGAGTTATATTAAGAATAACAGGAAATAAGAAAAAAAAAAATCCAAGGGGCTATCCATTACAGGACAAATAAGAGTACTTTCCCATAATTCCAAGTTGAAAAACAATATGCAAAACCATGGCACAGCATTTTCTAGCTGAAGGTTCACTCGACTACTCTGTCCCTGTCTCTAGCATGTTATTTTCTCCTAGACTAATATGATTCTTATCTTTCCATTAATGCTATCAAAAGTGTGTTGCATGAGGAGAGAATGACAGGACATAATTCTTAATATCTTTTACACTTGTTTAAATTTCCTAAAACTCTGAGTCCTGATCAGCACCAACAGGTGAAATAGTCACATTCTCTTTGTCACGGGTTTGGTAACTAACACTGATTTTGTTTTCTTAAAACCTAGAACTTCTAAATTCCACCTCTGTGAATTCCACAACATGAGATTCAGCAAAGTAATGGAATGCAGATACCCTGAAATTAGAACCACTTAAGATGCTGTGGCCGTGTGAAATGATGCTGGTTGTAGAGAGTCTAACCTGAGATCTGAAAGTGGGATTACCGTATTTAGACTACTGCTACATTAGGGAAAAAATATCCATTGAGGACAGAATGAATATTAAGCCATACTATCTTGCTCCTTTCTGAGATTTCTCATGGGTTCAAAAATGAAACCAGTAATTCTAAATGAATCTATTATGAAGGCTTAATGGGGGCTGCTACTTTGAGTTTTAAATGTTTACATGTCTACGTACATGCATATGTAAAATATGAATTCCTACCTAAAAGTCATTTTTTTTCTTCAGATTGAATACAGTTGTACCCAATTGCTTTGCATGAGAACACAACATTTCACAAGCCACAATTTAACAGAAGGAGACTATCACTGTGATGTTATACTTCTTTAACAAACACGTACTTTTGCAGTATATTAAAGTGAGGTCAACTCAAACTTTACATTGTTTTTTTTTCTGGTAAATGACAAGAAGCAAGAAAATGTAGCATAACATCTCTTTTGATTTTGCATCAAGGCTTGCAAAGAAGAGAAGGGAATTAAGTAATCAGTGCAAAAATTTATCACTGATACGTATGTAAAATTTCTATTCATTGAGAATGATCTCAGGAAGCCTTGATTCCCAAGGTGGAAATTTCCATTTACTCTTATAATTAGGTGATCAAGTGAAAAATTAGCACACAGTATTTGGGTATCTACATACTTGAAATTATATAAGGAAGAAATTACTGCCTTGTTTCTCTGATGCTCTTATTGATTAAAATAATTCAAAGCTAAAAAGAAAAAAAAAAAAAGAAGAAAAAAAAAAGCTCTTCTTTCTCCTCCACCTCTCTTGTTCTGTAATTCTCATGCATGGAAGTGATCAACATGGCATATATCAAGAAATTTATTCCCTCTGACTGGGATGCTGTGAGTGACAATGTGCGGCCTTATTGGTAATGGGAAATAAACAATGTTATTTTAAATTATCTTCAGCAGTCACAAAATGGAGTATCGAGGCAGTTTTCAAGGAAATACAGAGAACTCTACTGTAGTCATGTTGATCTTGAGGTGGCCACTGTGGACACAACCACAGGACAACTTGGATAGCTGGGGTGGAATTTTAGTTGGTCAAACAAAAAGTCTGTCATTTCTCATCACTATAAGTAGCATTTTTATTTAATGATTGTTCTCAGAAATAAATATGTGAAAAGAATCCATGAAAAATACAGCTTTGTAGAAAACTAGAGGAAAAAAAAAAAGAAAAGAAAACTGGGGGAAAAAGAAAGATCAACAATGTAGTGAAAATATTAGTTAAAGACAAATCAAATGAACAAGGACTCGAGTAAAGATAAGAGGGATTAAAACTGAACATCAAAAGAAAGAGAAGAGAAAACTAGTAGGTGATGTCAGATCACAGTGCGGAAGTTGAATATTTTGCAATTAAACTTGAGTAGTAAAAGTGGAATGCAGAAGAGAAATATTTGTCTCTATAGTAACTCATATGTGCATTCATAGGGGAAACAGTTTTTAATGAGAAATTTCTTCATCTTCTCTCATTAGGAAATGACAAGTTTCATTAGAGAAATATTTGGTGATTTAAGTTGTTCTTTCCCTCCTATTGGTAATTCAGCACTACTCATGTCACATTCCATTTTTGTCTTTGGTGAATTTTCCCATTTATAAAGAAAGGAGCAATAAATGAGGTGTTACTAACAGAAGAAAGTTGATAAGTTGGAATTGGAGAAAGAGAAGTTTACTAATATAGAGGGAAAGAACAAGAAAGAAGGAAAATTTATTTAAAAAAAGCAGAGTACAGGATGGGAAAAGAAGTCAAGACTGGAAACCTAACATGTTCAAGGGCTGTTAACCAGCAATTGTACTTAGTTTCTTTGTGTTCATTTTGTGGCAGCTTTTTTGTTTGTTTGTTTGTGTTTTGATATTTGTCAGAGCTCTGTATTTGCTGAGGATAAGAGCATATCTGCTAAGGTGTTTCTAAAATTCATTGATTGATATTTGTTACAGACAAAAATTAAAAGAAGTGAAAGTATAATTTTTGAGCTAGCAAGGGCCGGTGAGGTCAGTGATCCCAGAGTGAACATGAACTAATTTACCAAATAAACCTGGAATCAGAGTTAGACCTACTTCTATATTAGAGACTCCGATATCTGGCAAACAGAATTTACATTGAAATAGTTTAATATTACAGTACAGGTTGTTGCACATGTTGAAATTCTATTTTGTTTTATTTCTCTCCACAGATTTTCTCTCACTCCTTTCCAAGTAGAAGGGAGAAATACAGAGGACCACAAAAGAAAGCCAGCTGATGCAAGTACAGTGAGTCTGCTCACACCAAAGATTGCAACTCTGAAACTAACAAAATTATGGAATTAAAGAAAATATGGAATTAATTTGGAAGTAATGAAATTAGGTAGTAGCACTACTAAAGAGTGGCTAGGGTAGTATTCACGAAATAAATAAAATAACTTGTTCGTGGCATTCTACATTAATCTTTATAAACTGAGTACAGAATGATAAATCCATAATTATTACAAGAAAGATCACTAAGAATGATTTTCTGCTATGACTATTGTTTATGTTTTTTCATTGAAATATTAATTCTAATGTTATATACCCATTGAGTACTTTTTTTTTTTTTTCCTGTGGGATCTGCTGAGTAGTGTAAGACAAAAAAGTGCCCTTCTTGCCAACCAGGTGCACTTGGGATAATTAGTCTTCTCTTGACCTAATCCAGTTCAACAGCAGCTAACGAATTCCTACAGCACCTACACAGGCAAGAAGTATATGTCCTGAGAAAAAAACTGGTCCAAGAAAGATTTCAGCAGATATTTTTACATTGTTTAGTCCACTATAAATTCTATATCATATATTTTACAACAGATTTTTTTGTTGGTGGTGGTGGTGGTGGTTTTTTGTTTGTTTGTTTGTTTGTTTGTTTTTTAATAAAGTCACAATACTTAAATGAATGTCCTAGAATATTTTATAAGTTTTATAAGAGCTACTTTTCAAACACCAAATTCCCAAGTCTTCCCATACCTACTGGAATTCAGTATCCATAACCATCTAAGCAGCACAGCCTTCATGAAAACTGCAGCACTCAAACAGGATTTCAACAAAAGTTACACAGATTTTTGGGGGAAACGAACAAATTATGCATCTTAAATATCAACAAGTGTTTATACAACTAACAATCTGCAGCTTGAGTGGTCTCTAGAAATTTAAAGAAAGGGTATATTGTAATACTGCATGATAAACTCAATATTAATTAGAAGTTCTATCAGTCTGTTAACTAATGCAGACAAATTTAAGCACATTTTTAGCTAAGCTTATTATATTCTAACAAAATTTAGAGAAGTATAGCTGAAGTAGCAGCATCTTGTCTATAACTACTGACCTATCAGTCTCACTTCTCTTCTGTGAAAGATCATGGAGCAGATCCCCCTGGAAGCTATGCACATGAAAGACTGGGAGGTGACACAGGAGAAACAGCATGGCTTCATCAAGGGCAAATCCTGCTTGATCAACCTAGTGGACTGCTATGATGGTATAACTGTATCACTGGACAAGGGAAGAGCCACTGATGTCATCTATTTGGACTTCAGTGGGGCGTTTGAGACGGTACTCCACAACATCCTTCTCTACAAATTGGAAATACATGGATTTGATGGATGGACTGTTTGATGGACAAAGAACTGTCTGCAGGATCAAGTCCAGAGAGTGCTGGTCAATGACTCAATGTCTGGATAGAGATCAGTGATTGGTGTCCCCCTGGGACACTTAATTTTGATGAGTTACTCAAAGTGGTGATTAAATATAGATGTAATAAGTTAATTTGCATTTCTCAAAAAGATAGTTTACTTCATGAGCAAGCTTACCACTTACGGCGACATGTATTTCTGTCTATCCTAGGTATTTACACAATGATGTGGCTTTTTTGCTTTCTCAAAGAGAATTTTACCCAGAATTATAACTTCAGAGATTAAAGTACATTTTCCCCTGAATGCTAATTAGTTTGATAACTTTATTTAAAGCTTATTAAGGAACCTGGTAAATTAATATATGGCATCATAATACATCCTCAGATTTCCTGAAAATTGATTACTTGGAAGGTTGCTGGATGATGGAATGATAGCCCTGTGGGATTTGCAGATTACTGAAGGAGCAAGTTGTATCTGTGGCTCACTGAACTGTGTTAGAAGAAGGGTGTTAGTTGTGCCATAGCACCTTTCACATGCCCCACAGCAGCCACTTCTGCCTCAGCTGGGTTTCTTAAAATGTTCTTAGGCTGTATTTTTCCACAGTTGACTTGCACCACACAACTAGCATTTCTCTCTGTTTATGAACCAGGAAATTTGGAGCCACCGGTAAAGCAGCCACAAGGCTGGCTCTGCATCAGTCAAATAACCATTTTGAAAAGAAAATTCCCACAAATCACCAATCAGTAATAAAAAGGCATTCTCATCAGTAATAATGTGAAATTTTTGCATTCATGCAAAAACCACCTCAATTGGAATTTCACTTGGTTCTGTTCTTCCTTGTTAAAATATTTTCAGAATCGTAAAACCAGATTCAAATTTGTGCTTCCCCAGATTTATGACTGGGGGAAAAAGAGAAAGGAATATAAGCATCTCTCCAAAAATGTAAGTCTTTATGAGAATTTACTCTTGAAATGAACTCTGAAATACACTGTGTTTTGCATTATAATCTTTAGCACCCCATCACAGTTTCAATCACAGCCTGGTCCTCCCATAATTAGGTATATTGAATCAAGGTTGTATTTCAGAAGAGCTTAACTTCACATCTTGGTTTTTAAGGAAAGCACTCTAATAGGTGGGATATGAATGAAAATACCATTGGTTTTTCAGTTCCTTATTACACAGTAATTAACACAAAATTGGAACAGTTTATGCGTAATACACCTTCTGACTTTCTAGTTGGTTAGATGATACTGAGTTAAAATACTAACACCACAAAGGTGCTTATAAATCATTTTGCAGAAGAAAAATGTATACATTACTAAAGGAATGCTGAATAAGAGCTAAATTCTCTGTCACTATTATAATGCAGAGATTAATAAACCAAGCAGATACAAGGTGAAGCAGGCACTACAATTCTTTTAGTTACCTAGAAATTCAGCAGTTCGGTGTTATTTTTTCATAATCTATATAAGAGCATGTTGATACTTTGAATCATATAGAATCATAGAATCATTAAGGTTGAAAAAGACCTCTAAATTCATCTTGTCCAACCTATCACCAATATCTTGCACTAAACCACGTTCCTTACTGCCACATTTACATGTTTTCTGAACACCTCCAGTAGTGGTGACTCCAGCAGCTCTCTGAGCAGCCTGTGCCCGTGCCTGATCACACTCTCTGAGAAGCTCTTCCTGATGTCCAACTTGAACATGTCCTAGAATCATAGAATTGCTAAGGTTGGAAAAGACCCACAGCATCATCCAGTCCAACCATCCGCCCTTCATCAATGGTTCTCCCTAAACCATGTCCCTCAACACAACATCCAAACGCTCTTTGAACACCAACAGGCTCAGTGACTCCACCACTTCTCCAGGCAGCCCATTCCAGTGCCTGACCACCCTTTCAGAGAAGTAGTATTTCCTAATGTCCAGCATGAATCTTCCCTGGCGCAGCTTGTAGCCATTCCCTCTAGTCCTATCACTAGTCACCCGAGAGAAGAGGCTGACCCCCAGCTCACTACAACCTCCTTTCAGGTAGTTATAGAGAGCAATGTTTCCCCTGAGCCTCCTCTTCTCTAGACTGAACAATCCCAGCTCCTTCAGCCGCTCTTCATAAGGCCTGTGCTTCAGACCCCTCACCAGCTTTGTTGCCCTCCTCTGGACACGCTCCAGGGCCTCCATGTCTTTCTTACAGTGAGGGGCCCAAAACTGGACACAGTACTCAAGGTGTGGCCTCACTAGTGCTGAGTATAGGGGGATAATTACTTCCCTGTTCCTGCTGGCCACACAATTTCTGATACAAGCCAGGATGCCATTGGCCTTCTTGGCCACCTGGGCACACAATGTCCTGGCATGTTGTACTTGGTGTCATCTGGTATAAGTTACTCAAACGAATGTGTCCAAAATGTTATTTTTGAATCTTTGTCTAGCCATCCAGAAAAGAAGGCAATGTGGCTATCCTTCAGCCCTGAATATATACATATGTTATTGAACCTACGATGAAACCAAATGGAAAAGCAAAGACCTGTTCTACTACTGACCATGATCCATCTAAGCTTGGAGACTTGTTCACAGATCCTTTCCAGTTTTTCCTTCTATGCCCCTCTGAAGCTGTGACAGGAGTAGCAATGACCCACATTTCTTTTTTTTTTTTTTTTTAAAGCAACTGTTACTGCATTTCTTTTTTATGTATTTCACTATCTCACTTCTGTCCCTTTGCTGATATTACCCATCAGTTATCGCCCACCAGAGAGCTCTCTGTCAAATCTCCCAGCACACAAACACAATAGCTTTTCTGCATGGCTTCTCCCATGCCAGAATAAAAAGCAATTAATCTGTTAAAAATACAGTAAATTGAAAAGGAGGTTGGTTATTTTGAGTTCAGGATTTTTTTTTATTTTTTTTTCCCCTTTGGTAATGCTATGCAAATCAGAACAATAGTCATGGTTTAATTCTTTCGGATTGCAGCACAATCAGGACTTGTTTAAATTGCTCCCATGTGGAACAATAATCCATAAACAAAGAAAAAAGAGGAGTCAAGCCTGCATTTCAAGGACACCCACCTCCACTACTTTGATAACAAAGCTAAATGTATATATATGCATACATATATATATATTTACACATGTATATGTTCTTTTATCATAAGGAAAGCTTGTAACACATATTAGCAAAGCACAACTTAACAAAAGTTTTTTCGAACAGTATTATGAATACTTCACAGGATCAAAGAGAACATTTTTTTGTTTAGGTTTTTTTTTTTTTTTTTTTTTTTTCCCCCACCCTTTCTGCAAGGAAGGCTTGCAGTCTGTGATGAAATAAAGAAGTTATAAAAATTCTATCTGGATGATATTGAAGAGTGAGAACAGGACCCTGCAGTTATAGAGAGAAGGGCCTCACAGCAAGAAAGTCTGATTTCCACATGTCAATATTACGAATGCTGCACTAATAGAGAGTCCACTTTCCATGCCTGCACCAAAGTAAACCAGCTGCCTTCGCTAGAAACGGATGGAACTTATTGTTATTCTATCTTGATTCAGAAACTACTGACATTTCCCTTATGGTAGAATTTTAAAAATATATATGGAAAAAAAAAAAAAAAAACATAAACTTTTTCTTTTTCAGAAACACTTAGAGAAAGTACTTCTGCTTTTTTTCCAAAACCTGTTCTTCACAGACATATATATAACTGATTATTCAGCGCAGCTCTGTACACCTGATGATATTGAATTTAACAGAAAACATTTGTGTTCTGCTCAAAAAGGGAAGTCATCTCCATGTGGGTTTGAAGACAAATACCAATCAACATGACAGGCAGATACAAGCACATACTATGCTGTATGCTAATGTGTCCTAATTTCCTCTTCTTATAAAATGATGGATATTCAAAATGTCACAGGAATCTATACTGTTTTTCAATTACAAAGGTAACTTTACAAAGGCACTCCAGTGACTGGTACATCCAGGAAAAGGACAGAAAATTAAAAGATGAATATAGATTTCCCCGGAATTTATGTTCCTTGCGGCCACACCTTGAGTACTGTGTTCAGTTTTGGGCCCCTCACTACCAGAATGACACTGATATCCTGGAATATGTCCAGAGAAGGGTAACAAAGCTTTAAAGGGTCTGGAGCACAAGTCTTATGGGGAAAAGCTGAGGGAACTGGGATGGTTCAGTCTGGAGAAAAGGTGGCACAGGGGAGAACTTATTGCTCTCTATAACTGCAAGAAAGGAGGGTGTGGCGAGGTGGAGTCATCCTTGGCTTCTTCTCCCAGGTAACAGCAATAGGATGAGAGGGAATGACTTCAAGTTGCTCCAGGAGAGACTCAGGTTGGATATTAGGGAAAATTTCTTATCTGAAAGAGTGGTGAGGTATTGGAACAGGCTGCCCAGGTAGGTGATAGAGACACTGTCCCTGAAGGTGTTCAAGAAACCTGGAGATGTGGCACTGAGAGAGATGAGCACGGTGGGGATGGGTTGATGGTTGGACTAGCTGATCTTAGTGGTCTTTTCCAATCTTAATGATTCCGTGATTCCGTGATTCACTCCATTCAATTTAAAGTAATGTAAATTTACAGATTGTAATAAGCAATAAATAACACACCTATTTTTCCCTTCAACAAAATATTAACAATTTCTATGCATTCGAATTCTAGCACTATCTCTAGGTATCACTTCACAAAATTAGCACAGAAATAAAAACTTAATCCATTTACAAATGATGCACACCTTGGAAAAACTCACAGAAGCTGAGAAACCAGATATTATGAGGTATTTATGTACGCAGTATCACGGAGATTAACTGTGTTTCTATTCTTAGTGAACACTATATAGGAGTACTGTCAATGACTTCTGTAACAATAGGACTTGAATGGAAAACGATACTATTGAATGGTCACCAACCATAATCTGCATAAAGATGCCACATAAATCAATTTATTAAAAACTTTATGGAGTCTTATTATAATACTGGAATGTATCTTCTAATCAAATTTTAACATAACATTGTTAGAGTTGTAAATTCAATTTCATGTTAAATAAGCTTTTCTGTTGTTGTTTGTTTGTTTATTACTGTGTGTGTGTTTCTTTTTTATATCTGTGTACTTTCAACTCCCAGGCACTGAATCCACCTGCAATACTTTTTGCCTTCCACAATCTTACATCCCTATTACTGTCTTTTAATCTTCTCTAGTATATATTAACAGAAGGGAAATGGCTTAGACGCCTGCATAGATGTAAATCAGCTTATCCCCTATCTCTAAGGGTGACTATTAATTTCTTTATATTTCCCTTTCAGCATGTGGGCAAAGAAGATTTTATAGGGGGAATAAGCACCTTTTTGATCTTCACCTCCAAGAATATGCTCATTATCTAGGTAGATTATCAAGTCAAAATTAAGAAGAAATGCTAGTTTTCCTCACGTAAAGTGAGATACATGCAGTGGATATAGCCACTTCTGAGTCAATAATCCCAGACTCCCTTTTGCATCAGTGAGAAAAGCAGACTCTGCTAAAGAGCAGTTCTTCACTCCTAAAATAGACATCTGAACTCAGTCAGATGAATTGTGCCCTAAAAGCACCTCCATCAACTATAAATGGAAGCTAGGGCAGGAATATGATATGGAGATATCTACAGAGGAGATGCATACAGTTATGAGAAATTAATTCCAACCAGATTTTGAATAGAAAGATTTGTTTAGAAAAAAAATACTGACTATCTTAAAACTATTTCTAATGTCAAAAATAGAGATGCTTAATCAAGAGTCTTTATTTCTTCATGAAGTAAATGAAATTCCTGATTTCTCAACAGATCTTTTTTCAGAGAATAGGGCAGCTCAGCAAGGGAATGCATTATGGCATGAAAGGTCAAGATGTTAATGCAACTGTATGTTCTAAAAATATATTTTTTTCAAGGTGGAAACATACAGAATTATCAGAATTATTACAAATGTGATCAACTCACAAGTAGTTTTTTTTTTTTTTAATTTTCTCTCTATTTGAGATTCTTTTAACATTAGCAATAATTAGATTCAATTAACTGGAAATGAATATAAATGAAATACATGGATATTTAGGCTTCCATGAGTAATTTACTTTGATTTCTGTTTTGTTGAATAAAATATGGTTTTTGAAAGTACACACATTCTTTCTTAGAAACAAACATCTCATATCAGAATTGTTTAAAACTTATAGTTTTTTTTTGTTTTTTAAATAATTGTCCTCTCCTCTCTTCTCTTCTCTTCTCTTCTCTTCTCTTCTCTTCTCTTCTCTTCTCTTCTCTTCTCTTCTCTTCTCTTCTCTTCTCTTCTCTTCTCTTCTCTTCTCTTCTCTTCTCTTCTCTTCTCTTCTCTTCTCTTCTCTTCTCTTCTCTTCTCTTCTCTTCTCTTCTCTTCTCTTCTCTTCTCTTCTCTTCTCTTCTCTTCTCTTCTCTTCTCTTCTCTTCTCTTCTCTTCTCTTCTCTTCTCTTCTCTTCTCTTCTCTCCTCTCCTCTCCTCTCCTCTCCTCTCCTCTCCTCTCCTCTCCTCTCCTCTCCTCTCCTCTCCTCTCCTCTCCTCTCCTCTCCTCTCCTCTCCTCTCCTCTCCTCTCCTCTCCTCTCCTCTCCTCTCCTCTCCTCTCCTCTCCTCTCCTCTCCTCTCCCCCTTCCCCTTCCCCTTCCCTTCCCTTCCCTTCCCTTCCCTTCCCTTCCCTTCCCTTCCCTTCCCTTCCCTTCCCTTCCCTTCCCTTCCCTTCCCTTCCCTTCCCTTCCCTTCCCTTCCCTTCCCTTCCCTTCCCTTCCCTTCCCTTCCCTTCCCTTCCCTTCCCTTCCCTTCCCTTCCCTTCCCTTCCCTTCCCTTCCCTTCCCTTCCCTTCCCTTCCCTTCCCTTCCCTTCCCTTCCCTTCCCTTCCCTTCCCTTCTTCTTTAGTTTCTTGAATATTGCATTTTTATTTTAGGCGTTGCCTTCGTATTTATTTTGTGTATCTAATATTTAAGGCTTTGCTTTGTTTTGACTCCAGGACCAAAAAAAAAAAAAAAAAAAAAAAAAAAAAAAAAAAAAAAAAAAAAATCACGTGGAATATCTGTGAAATATCTGAATTAAATAAATTCAGAGTTATTGTAAGAATTATATATATTATATATATATATAAAGAAATCAGAAATTTTATATACTCATATCAGTACTGATGTTAAGCAGAAAAGAAACAAAATATCAGTTGGGATGGAATAGATTTTTTTAAATTAAAACTCTTTCCTTACAAAAAGCAATTATGTAAATCTAAATCAGAAAAAAAGCAAAAATTATACATATTGCAGTCAATCTATAAGAAGTAATTGGATGACATATATGGAACGGAGCTAATAAATTTAAAACAACTTTAATTGACATGTAGTTCAGAAAACTGGATTCTGGCATTTTAACTAAATGTAGCTTTTGATAAGTTTGACTGATACATAAATATTGTTAATGTCACATATTTGTGCTTCTGCAAGACAGTCATGATATTATGAGACTTTCAGTTTTATAACTACAAATGACAAAAAGCACTGAATACAATAATAAAAAAATAAAAACAAAATGAAATCCCACAACCTAAAACATGCATGTTATATTTAAAACTGCTTAAAATATAAGTCTAAATATATATTGTTAATATTATGGAATCATATCTGACTACATGTGCCTCCCTTGAGTCCATCAGAGAATTTTCTTCCTCCGAGGTATTCAAATTTTTAGGAATGACTGGGCAAAGATATTATCGCTATGAATATCCATTGGTGACATGTGAGGAGGAAGAGTGGTTAATGAGAAATGCTATAGAGACTTTGGTTTCAGTAAAGCAATATCTATTCCAATATGGCCAAAGGCCATGTGTATAGAAATAGAGAATGTAAGGTACACTAATGGTATGGGTTTGCTAACCTGGGATATAGTAACTGAAAAAGACTTAGGGCCATTGTCGATAATCAACTAATAATGAGATCCCAGGTGACACTGCAGTCAAAAGAAATAATGGATATAAACATGGAATAGTGAGTAGGAGTTATGAAATTATAATAACACTGCTTTTGACAATAATGAAACCATTCCTGGAATAATTTGTCCATTTCTGTTATCAGTGGTTTAAGAGAGAAGCTAAAAACCTGGAAAGGATTGACAGGGGAGTAAAGGAAATGACTAAAGGGATGAATAGCAGTAGGGAGCATGAGACAGTTCATCTTTTCAGTTCACCAAGGAGAAGAACACAGTGACTTGCTGGTATCTCTAAATATCCATACAGAGCGCAGAAAGTCATGAAGTCATTAAGGTTGGAAAGGGCCAATAAGATCAGCTAGACTAACTACCAACCCAGGATAACAGAAGTCCTTTCAATCTGGAATATTAAAGCAGAATACAACCAATATTGGAGAGCAAAAATAAGTTCATCAAGAGCAAAGGCAAAATGAACACAGAAGTAAATTAGTCAGTGGAATCACAAATACTGGCAAAGAATTTTTCATCGTGAAGTACTGTAAAGCAGGACTGGATTTTTCTGTCATGAGACACCATATGCTATGCTTCAGTTCTGACCAGTTCTGAACTTCAGGCATAGATTAGTGCATATTGTTCCTATGGTTTGAACTTTTCATAAAACAAATGGTCCCTTAAGTCCAGCAAAATCTAAGAACAGAGTTTATTAATAGTTATATGTTGCAGAGAAAATTAGTTGGCACTTGCAACTTTCCTTTTGGAAGTGTGCCTCTCATAGTGAACAAAAACATCCTTTGAACTTTTATGAAAGACTCCAGCATCTCAATTTCTTACAGCTTGTATATGCTTAACTTAGAGAAGTCATGACTACTTGGCAGTCAAGATCTCAGCTTCAGGCAGTGGATCCTGTGCTTGATCATAGGGATCATAGGCTTGATCATACAGATGCTGCACACGTAGAACCCCACAGCAGACTGAGAGCTCGGCAGATTTGCATGTACTGTCAACTTGCAGGGTGCACAGTTTGAATAGCTTTGGTCATGGTACCCTATACGCACGTGGGGGGATAGCTGCCTAAGCTCAAGACGTGTTAAACAAGAACATTGATGTGAAAACTGTGGTGTTGCATATCCAATTAGTAGGTATGGGCACAGATCTCAGCAGTCTAGGAAGATATTGAGACTGATGACTCCTTACTAAACAGAGACCCTTAGTACCCTTGCCTTAAATGTACAGATGCCTCCTTCTCCTGACCTTAAGGGGTACAAGATATGGCCCCTTGATGAAAATCTGAAATAAAGAAAATAACAGCAGGTACAGCTTTGAAGGCTACCATGAGCCATTGCCATTTAGAATGTTATTTAGAGAGACTACTATGAACTCAAAAGATATCATTCTACAATTTCCATGTGACTCTAGTGCTTCATTTTCAGTGCTTTTGCCCAGGAGGCTGTGCCTGAATTGTATACCAGGGGCAATTCAATAACTAGAATGCAAGCTGGGTCTTATTTTTGAAAATTAACATTTAACTTTAATTGTTCCTTCCCACACTACTTTGGAAATTATTCCTCTGTGCAAACTGAATCTGAATGGAAAAGGTCATATGCAATTGTAGATTTTGGGGGAGAAAAAAAAAAAAAAGTAAGAACTCTAGCTCTAGTTTACCACATCGTCTTCATCTTAAAAATAGCAATAAAAACAAAACAAACGTTGTCTGCTTCCCCGCTTTACATTTGAACTATACAAGGAAAGTTATACTGTTGTCTGTTGCTTTGCTGAAACGAAAAATAACCAATTTACTCCTGTGTGGTTCAGAGGAAAATAGCCTTGAGAAAATGTTATTGATGTAGTATATTTATGTAGGGTTGCAAGACAAATTATGCCATCAGCAAATAAGGTCAGAGTAGCAGAGTGAATTACTGGCAAAAATAGGTTGCTTGCAAAGGACAAAGGTTGTTTTAACTGCATATAAACCTTGAAGCCAGATGAGAAAAAATAATAATAGACTGAGTGTGGAATATAATATTTTAAAGCTTCCCAAGACTCTAACTGATTTTTCTATATGAATATTATTTTTTAAGGAAGGATGAATAATGTTGCATGAGTGAATATCTGCCTATGATTCTTTGAAGCCTGTTTAAGTGTCTTCTGTGAAGTACTGAGCGACATCTTCAGCCACCAGACTTTTGACCTTGACTTAAAAAAGGAAAAGATTTCACTTATAGACCACTTTCTTATTCTTTCTCACACTGTCCTAAAGAACTTAATGTAGTTTTCAACAAGAGAGAAGGAACCCATCAGTTGATGCTGGACAGCTTGTTTAACCACAGGCATATACTCTGTACAGAAGAGCACAGTATTTAGCTTCTAACAGCAGAATTCAATTTCTGGATACTTGCCTTATGTAACTCTTCATCTATATGAAACATGTTTAACACAGGTTTTGCTTTTTCCAGGGCTGACAACGCCTGCCAGAAAATGCTTATTTATTCTTACTACACTTGAAGTTTTTCAGTTGTTCATAAAAATGAGCTTTGAAGGTCTATTCCTATGCTGTTTCTGGGCTAGCCATAATTATAGCATCAGTTCTTAAGAAAAAAAAAGTCATATTAATTTGATAAACAATCTTTAAATAAAGAAGTATTAATTCATTACTTGCATTATTTTTTAAGGATAACCACATGGCTAGATATATCCCAGGCATTTGTTGCTCTCATACTGTGTTTCTGTTTATTGGCAATGATGAAATTTTTGGAGAAGGGTTCAGAGGGGACAACTTTCCATTTCTGGAGTTGCCCTAACTGCTGAGATAGCGCAACAAGCTGCCATTCACCCACACATTTTCCATTCTGCTGACTCTGAAACCTGTTATAGCAAAGTACCTGAATTTCAGTAGGATGAAGGGAGAAAGTCCTCTTGAGCCCTGGCATAAACAAAGACATGGCTGTGTTTACAGCACTAATGATGCCTCAGGTCCATCTGCCCACAGCGAGCTCCACCTCAAGAGGATTTGTCGTGGAGACAGCTAATTGGAGTGGCCCAGAACAGAGCCCGGGAATGAACTATCACTACACATGCAATTAGTGTAAGTCCCTCATCAAGCCCAAACCTCAGCTCAAGTACTCAGGTTATACCTGAACCTGTTCAGCCATATCAATACTAAATGGTGAGACTCTGTGCTACCACCCTCGAGTCTGGCACATCCTGTGGATGTCAACAGTCTCAGTGAGCAGCTCTGAAACACAAGCAATCAACAACTATTTGTTTGAAACAAGAATTTTCTCTTTTTAAGTAAGTCTTTCAATATCACTGCAGAGCTAAACTTTCCTGACAGTAAATTTCTGCAATATGGTCACTGATGTTAAAACTGACAGTTGAAGCTGCTTTCTCATATTTTACACTGCTCATTTTTAGCTTTCCAAAACTTTACTATGTAACTTCACATCTTACTTCCTGAGGATGTACAAAACTTTACCATTCTGCTTCTGCTTTCCCAAATGTTACCTCCTGAATAATACAAATGAACATTTGTTTCATTTGTGTCTTAAGAAAAAAAAATCTGTGAAACAACTCTCTGCCTGGAGGAAGAAGAAGAGGTCTTTAAGTGTGGTTGAAAAGGAATTGTCTTCCTTTCACAGGAGACAGATATATACTTCATAATTATTATAAAGGATGTAGACCCAGAAAGTTTTGCTGTGGATCAGTATTTAAAGGAATAGCTTGCAAGACAAGATTCCTCGCTTACAAACATAGTCTATCTGTAGCTCTTATGTTAGCAGAAAATCAGCTCTTTTGGGGCCCAATTTCAGCATCTTTTAAAGAGAATTTATTTAAAGAGAATTTTCATGTTACATCAGTGAAAGTGAAATCAGGATATAATTGCAGCCTTGGTTAACCAAGTTGATTCAATCTATTGATTAGGGCTAGGGGAGAAGTTACAGCTAGAGTTTTTAATGTATTTTGCTAAACAAACAAACAAACAAACAAACAAAAACAAACAGTTTTTTAACTGAAGAAAATATAGGAATTTTGTCACTGCTGTTAGTTGACAGGGCTTGACTTAAAGAGAAATGTGTTGGACTCCTGGACTGATAGAATACATCATTTTGAATTCAGTTGTGCATTCACAATGCATCATTTTGAGACATTGTGTCTTCAAGCTACATGCCATTCTATCACCTGAAGGCAACTTAATTTGAGTCTACTTCCTTGATTGTAGACCTCAGAGGCTCCTGTGATACTGAGAAAAAAAATCTGAGACCACGCAGCACTGTCCTCCATCACACTGCATACAGAGGGAACTGGAAGATACTGAGGAGCTGCTCTGTTAATGTTGCATGAAAGACAGAGTCAAGAGGCAACCCAAATGAAAAATAAAATGTGACTAAAATGACACATTTTGAATCAGTTAATCAAAAATTGCACATTTTAAGTCAGTAATGCTAAACTATTCCCTTTCAGCATGAATTCAATCTTGCAAAATTTAAAGTACAGTGGAAGACAAACTGTTTGTGGGATGTGGAACTAACAAAGCCCATTTTCTAGAGGTTTGTTTCTTAAATCCTCTGCCTCAAAAAAATCCTTAACACCTTCCTCACTCCATAAGGATCTAGATGATCTTTGGGGTGCTTTCCAACTCAAGCCAATCCATGGTTCTATATTTCCACATATGTATGCACTCTCACCTTCCATCTGTGACTATTAATGTAATATCTATTTACTCAATTGTGTGTGTTGCCACCTTTTCTTGAAGCAGGACTATGTTGCTTGGCTGGGAGAACTTGTTTCTGATTAACCATGGGATGCCAGAGACAGATGAGGGCTGAGTTCATTCTGCAGTTCATTTACTCACTCGGACATTCACTTAAATTATTTCTACAAATCTAAATTAAATGTGTAGGAATTTAATGTCTCTGAAATGTTTTACCACCTAACAAAAGAATTCAGGTGTACTGAGGTGAGGAAAAAAATTGGATAAAAGTACAGAGTGACTGTCTGCACAAGGCCTTCCTTCCCAAAACAGGCAGAGAGATATGACAGGAAATCACACATTTGCAAACATTGATTTTTTGGAGCTTTCTGTTTCTTGAGTATTTTTTTTTCTCTGTATAGAAGTGTTTGGATGTTCAGTTTGTTTTCAAAAATTAAAACAAGAACTTTAAAAGGGTCAAACTTTTATTTTTGCTACAGATTCCACTAATTACCACTTAGCTAGGTTCTCATTTCTAATTGTCTTGACAGTAATGGGACTGATTTCTAGCACACTACTAGTCTCTTCAGGCTACATGTTTCCTGGAAAAGAGTTATATATATCACAGTGGGAGAATCTGGCTATTTCTGGGGAAAAAAAAAAAAAAAAAAAAAAAAGACCAGGTAGCAGGTGTACTATGTACCTTGATGTGAAAGTTGCTGTCTCATTTGCTTTATTAGCTACAGTAAGTTGTCACTGCAGAATATGAAAATACTATTTAGTATATTTACTGTCCAGGTAAGGAGGTAAGTGCATTACATAGTTTATATGTGGCAAAGTAACAGCAGACAGACTGTCAGATAGATATTTAAACTTTTGAATGACTAATTTTCTAAATGCCAAGCTCAGGTGTCTGTTAAAATTAGCCTTGTTTTATTATCATTAGTATTATCATTAGCATTATTATGATGATAATGACCGGACACCTGCTCAAGCAGCAGGCTAAATTGTTTTTGTCAGTCTTTAAATAAACACATAAAAGAAAATGATTTTATGCCTACTCTGCTCATCACCTCAGAAAGAAACAAGAATCCAAACAGAGATATGGACAGGGACAGGGTGACAAGCTGCAAAGGAACAGGACAAGAGCTCCGTAATGTTTCCAGTCCAGCATCCTCAGCTGGCAACACAGAAAGGAAACACGAAGGACGTGGGTTAGTGGGCATGGTGGTGATAGGTTGGTGGTTGGACTAGATGATCTTAATGTCTTTCCCAATCTTAATGATTCTGTGATTCTATGAAATATTTTATGAGCTATTTGTGTACTCAGTCTGGGTTTGCTATTATATTAAGTATACGTATATCTTTATAGATGGGTGTGTATATATATGGAGTATGTATTATACAGCTTCACGGCAAGTTATAAAAGTTCTGATAAAGCATCAGATGAAAACTACAGAGGTGCCCTTATGAAAGGATGATATGTAACTGTTGCAGGTGAACATTTATAGCTGGTAAATAAGGGATAGTGAGTTGGTGGTAAACCATGAAGCACCTAGAATCTGAAGGCTAACAGCTTTATTTTAATGCTATGGAATAGCAAATGAAGGAGTGTCAATAAGGGAATTATTATCATAAAAAGAAAAAATCTTTTCAGAAGGCTAAGAGAAGCAACGTCTTTCATGAAAGCTAAAGAAAGATTGTACTTCACAACCCCAAAAGGTATCTGTAATTTAAGCAATTGAGTTCTGAAGGATTCAGTAGAAGACTACAGGTTTTTGAAATGGAAGAGGGTGAAAAATGTGATTACTCAGGGTGGATATGGAATATCAGATCCTGGGGAACTAGCAGACTGACCTCATCTAGTTGGATGATAGTCCCACTTTGAGTAGAAAGTTGAACCAATGACCTTCAACAGCATTTCTATGGTTCAAAGAAGATAGAGCAATAGCTATTTTCTGACCCATTATGCATATTTTCAAGTGAGCCGGAGAAGACTGTCTGATCAGTACAACCAGTACAACAGTTCTGATGTGAGATTAAGGATTAAAAATAATGAAAAACATAGGAATGCTATTCATTATAAAAACATTATACTAGAATATCACTTGTTCACCTAGGATTCATGTGCTAAAAGGGTACACCGTGTGTGCTGAGTCACACAGTCCTGTAGTAAAATTATTATATTGTCTGCCAGTTAGGGTTGAAGGGAAATTAATGGGCTTTTAAGGACAGCAGAACACTCCTAATGCTAAGCACACTTGACCAGTACTTGACTAGCACCTGCTAATTTAATGTAAGAATATCATATCTGTTTTTCCACAATTTTAATTACAACTGCAAAACACCAGTGCAGGGAATTTACATCTACATTGATTTAAAGTGGAAGTGTTGGAGACTGAGTAATCATCAGAGAAAGAAATGAAGAAGTTGATTATTTAAGTCTGAGCATTTTAAAACTTGATTAGACCTCACTGCTGGAGATATTAATGAAACACACCTTCTGTGAGATATTTACAAGGGAAAATGAAGAGAAGAACCATGCAGGAGGGTATCTGATAGGGTGTGTTTAAATCTTCAGGGCTTGTGTGTGTGCAAAACTATTAGGAAAATGTCTAATACAATATAAAATGTTAGCTGTGTGACCAGATTCAAGACTTGACTACTAGCTTAGAAGTCATTCCCATTCAACTTCAAGCAATATTCTAAGAGAGTGAAAAGGTGGAGAATGAAACTTGAAAATGAAACCTCAAAAATGTGAGAACAATACTCTGACATATAGAAAGCTGAGATTCGGCTTTCCGCACTACCAAAGGAGCACAATGGCCTCTCAGAGATTTCTTTCCCCAGAGGCAAGGATTTCAATTTACACCAAGCTTCCAGAAATGATTCAGTAAAATATCACAAAGCTTCCAAACCCTCTGGGTCTGAACCAGACCCCAGATTAACTCCCATTGGGTTCAGGGAGAAAGAAGGTGATAATTAAAAGAGAAAGCTGGGAAGCAGTGTACATTTATTGCAAATGTCTGATGTTGGGAAAAGAGCAGCATTAGTGGCTGAAAAGTGAATGAAATAATAGCAATGGTAATAATCACCTTATCTTTACCAGAAGATATACAGAATGAACAGAATGATTTACCTCCTATGTCATTTGCCAACATTAATAAGCACAATACTTTAAAATCTATTTGTTGAAGAAACCCTTTGGGTGATGTCATGTGATGACGTGATTCAAAGACTTTAAAGCATCTACTCTTTTCAGTTCTGGCATAGACAGAAAATTGGAGCTCCACATCAGAGAGGTACAATCTATCTGTAGCAATTATGCAGAAGTGTTTAAGTGTCAGGGAACAGCCATTTCAAATGGTTGAAATCCACCTCCTTCTGCTGCTGCAGCTGCTACTGCTAAACAGTAACCATAACCATGGTGGTGATGATGGAGGTAAATGATGAGAGATGTGCTAAATTACAGAAAAAAAAAAAGTCCAACTAATGAAATTTGCTAAAGCACTAGTAAAGAAACTGAAAAAAGTTATAAGAGCTTTCTATATAAAAAAAAGTTATTTTTTGCTATCTGAGGTGGCAAAAATATTTAAGGAACAAACTATTTTTCCCATTTTAGACTTCAGGAATATCTTCTCAGTCTTGAAGTATTTGGACATGCAGACAATTGCTGACTTCAAGGAAAAGCTTTTGTAACTGAAAGTATGTTCCTTGTGGGTATAAAATCATCCTATATTTGCATTCTGAGCAGTAGAAATCAGGTATTTTTCAGTTCAGGAGCAAGGTGATACAATAGCTCTCCAACAAAAAAAGTAAAAAAAAAGAGAGCAGAGAATGTCAAGATGACTAAGATCTTCAGGAATGAGCATTCTACAAGATCCAAAGCTGTTTCAGGGTGGAGCTTGATCACTGTGGCAAGACATCCATTTCTGCATTCTGTCAAAATACTGTTAAATGCTTAGATTTCAAAAGAATTCCTTTGTTCTGAGTGGTTCTGGACCAGAAAGAGAACAGAGTATGAAATATAACACCAGAAAGAAGCAAGTAGACTACAGGCACTTGCAGAACTTGAGTGGAGTTTGTTCCTACTGACATCCAAGGGTCTTTTGCCTCTTAGATGGCTGTTAGATGAACTTTGTGGTCTTTTTCCAAGCCTTTGCCACTCCAAAGCGACTTCATAGCTCTTCACAAGCTTTGCCAGTTCATTCAGTAAATATCCTTTCTTAGTGGCAACATTCATTATTACTGAACTTTTCAAATGCTCCCCCCTTACTCTCTTCTGCTATATCTGTCTCACTTTAACACACCGAGAACCTCACACTTTCAGGTCTTATTTCTCAGATAAACTCCGATTTCTGCACCATTATAGCAGTGCATAAAGCCTGGAATTTCTTCAGATTTCACGAACTGAGATTTCTCCTGGCATTATAACATCCCTAGCTGGCACACAGCCAATGAACCCTGCTAATATACCATCAATCCTCGCTGGCCCTGGAGAAAGAAGAGTGCCGGGACTTGGCCAGAATACTACTGTGCTTGGCTTATTCCCAGCTGGAGTTGTTTAAAACAGTCCCCAGGCTGCTTAATGTGTGCCAAAGACAGCTTGAAAGTCAGCGAGATGACTCCCTGAGCCACCCCATTTCCTACACCTTCTGTGCTTGATGGGCTCTGGGCACATCAGGCATTGGGGACCAGGCAGTGCCTCTGATCCGCTGCCACCAGTAAACTTTAGCACCATCAAAGCTTCCCGATATACCTCTCGCTGTCAGGTAGTTCACCTTTGTTATACATGGGCAGACTGAGTTCTACAGGAACTAAAAGGACCTGAATTTCAACTTTCATACATAAACAACATTCTTTGTACCGATATGCATTAGACCATTTTAGAAATAAAAAAACAGTCTTGAACTTCACACATGGCTGATGCATGTGTGTATACAAGCCACAAACTTCCATTTTGTTTAGGTACGTTAATTGCCACATGGTAATTTCTCTCTTCTTGTTATAAAACGGAGAACTGTTCTTCTGTAGAAACTTAGCAGTTATCTTCTGTATATCCCCTGGCTACTTTTCAAAGATGAGCTACTGAAGAATAGGTGGTCAAATTGAGTTTGTGGAGTTTGAACCTTGTTTCTCATTACCTTCTCTTAGGAAAGGTATTTTAAAAAGGGTGTTAAACAAGAGTGAAAATCTGTTATGGTCTGTGAGGGTTTCTATATTCCCTGTGTGCCCCATGTATGGATCTAAGCAATGACACAAAACAACTTAGAAAATATTCAAAAGTCTTTCATTCCCCTTCACTACCCTCATCTGATTTATTCCTCAGATCTGCTGAGGTCAATATGAGAAGGTTAACCTTAAATGGAAAAAAGTTCAGACAGTGAGCCATCACCATGACAGTGTCCATTTCCTACACTGACTTGAATCTGCACATGCCTGCCTGGCAGCTTCACTGACTTAGCATGGCCAGAAAACGTGCACTGAGCATTGCTGGGAACGTTTATTCTGAACAACACTGCAGGTTTTTTTTTTACTAAGGAACACAGGATGGCTTGTTTTTCCTGAAATTCAACCTGCCCCTCTTTGAACTCAAGGATTAACCTAATTTTACCAGTGGATTAGCTGTAATTGTGTAGTTTTTGTGGTTTGGGGTTTTTTTTTTTCTTTGTTTTGATTTGATTTTAATATACCTACAAGTGTTTCTGTCTTAGTACACTAATTCAGGCTCTGTTCTATGAATAAATGTATTTAAAGGTAGCACTGTGATCTGATAGCTAATAGTACTAGAGAAATTAAGAGCTGTCTAATGCTGTGGCTCATTCTCTTGCTCTGCAGACCTTCTTCAGGTCACAGACTGTAAATTTTTCAGGGCATGGGTCTTATCTTCTCTTTGTTTTTGAAATGTATATATGTATATATACGTTTATATACATGTATATATATGTATATGTTACATTGAGAAAAATGATGGCATATGACAAATAATATCTAATATTCAACAAGGTGCTAAAGTCCAACATCTATTATTTCACCCAAATAGGCTTTTCCCAGAAAATATCTGTTCCTTTTAATAAGATATTTGCATTATTCACTGAAGCAGTCTCTTATATATATTTTTGGGAGGGTTGGACTCTATGATTTCTCAAGGTCCCTTCCAACCCCTGCAATTCTGTGATTCTGTGAAACTAGCTTTAAAAATTATATATTTTTTTATTATGTTTATACCTTTTTTCCTACCAGCCTGTTCTCATTCTCCTTATTTCATTCCTCCACCCACAAGAAACATCTCTGAGCTCTCACTCTGGTTTACCTTTGAATCCTTAATACATTTGCCCTGCACTCACCTTCAACACAAATATACAGCTAATGCTTCTACATAATAGCACTTTTAAGATGGACAAATAAACTAATGAACAAAAAATTAACGAGGGTTAACCAAACACATTGTCGTTTACCTCCTAAAGACCTAAATCTCAATTCAGTGCTGGCACATCATTGTGTGTTTACATACCACAGTTTGCACAAAAAGATTCAAAATGATTTTACAACAAACGGAGTGTTAGCATTTGGGTGACAGCGTATTACTTTAAAGGCAATTACCAAATAAAATATTGAAAAGAAATGTTGACAGAAGTCTCTTCTCTTGGTTTTCTGCACACAGTAAACTTTTAAGCCAGAACAGAACAGGTCTGCTGGGACTTGACAAGGCCCCCCAGAGATATGTGGTCCTGCAAAGTTTAAAGCAGGCAGTGGAGGACTTGTCAGATGCCATCTAATTTCTGTGACAGGCAGAAGCTTAACTTAGATTGTAAAATGAACAAATAAAGGTGGGAGAATAGTCTGAAAGGAGCCTTGAACTGGCTGTACATCTGCATATATATTACTCTCCTTTTGTTATCAGTTGGGTCCTGAAATTCCTCGTGTTGTTATCTGGTGAGAGGAGTTACAAGTCAGGATAAGTCTGGCTGTGTGCATACCTTAGCAGACACAGCCAAAACAAAGGAAGGATCTGCTGTAAAGCAAGTGGAATAATTATGAGATCCTACATAAGTACATTCCTTTTGGTACAAAGGAGTTTGTGCCCTGGGTCAGAGTGGTGATTCATTATATGTAGAATCTCGTCTCTGACAAGCAGGCACACTCTTTCTTTGAGGAAAATATAAGAAGTCCCTGACAGTGTAGCACTATAATAATAGCTAATGCTTAAGATTCTGCTCTAAAGCAGAAAGTTTGTATCCAAGCAGAAGAGAGATGCTCACACAGCTTGGTCTTGCCTCCACACACTTTCAGAAGGCACCCAAGGCATGCCCTCAGCAGCGAGCTGTGCATTGTACCTAGTCCCAGATCTGATTTTCCAGCTACAAATGCTCCAATTGTTCTTACATCACACTCTATTTGCTTCCTCTCCTTTTCACAGTTTGCTCCCTTAATTTTCTTTCCATACCATCATAGAACCATTAAGGTTGGAAAAGACCTCTAAGAGCATCTAGTCCAACTGTCAGCCCAACACCACCATGCCTAATAATCATGTCTCTCAGAGCCACATCTGCATGGTTCTTGGATGCCTTCAGGAATGTTTACTCGAGCACCTCCCTGGGCAGACTGTTGCAATGCATTACCATTCTTTCTGCGAAGAAATTGTTCCTAATTTCCAACCTGAACCTCCCCTGGAAAAACTTAAGGCCATTCCCTCTTGTCCTATTGCTGTTGCTTGTAAGAAGAGACTATTTTATAAGTTACAATGCTTTAAAATGTGTTTTACCTTCCCTGTGCTATTGTTGTTTTATGTTTCTAGACTGTATTAAACACATCTGAATGCACGCTCTGCTAAGGATTGACATTTTGTGAGTCCTGTTGTTTTTACATCCAAGGGAAAAATGTAACATTTGCTCATACCATGGTTTTAAATAACAAGACAGATGAGGCGGTTGAAAGCTTCCATCCAACATGAGAAATAATAAGAAATTACTTCTTGTCAGTAATTAAACATAGTCATGCAGTGTGGCTGTGCTTCATTTCAAAGAAAAAGGCCATAGAGAAAAGTGAGTCAGTCACAAAGTCTATATCTGACAATGACCAGTGTGTCTTTTATGCTTATTGGAGAAAGAATAGTAAGATGCACTTAAGAAATCCTTCAAAAACCCCTTCTACTTGAACTTAAGAATGGGAAGAGATGGCAACAAAATACTGAAGCAACTCTGTTTTGGCAGCAGTGATGCAAGAAGACTGCAAACAGGGAACACAAGATGGAGAAGGATAATGGTCACCTTACAGAGCTGCTGTTGTGAGCAGTAATGCTTTGCATGGACAGCCCTGAACTGGATAAGCAGCAGTGCTCTGAGTGCTGGGGGGCATGTATTTTGGCAAGAAACATTCAGTTCCTTGGAATAATTGTAGAAGGGACTAGAATCATAGAACATCCTGAATGGGAAGGGACCCACAGGGATCACTGAGTCCAACTTCTTGCTCCACACAAGACCACACAAAAAATCAAACAGTATTTCTGAAAGTGTTGTCCAAACACTTTTTGAACTCTATCAGGCTTGGTGCTGGGATCATGTACCTAGGGACCCTGTTCCAGAGCCTGACCACCCTCTCAGTGAAAAATCTTTTCCTAACATCCACCTGACCCTCCTCTGATGCAGCTGCAGGCCATTCCCTTGAGTTCTGTCACTGTCACTAGAGAACATAGATCAGTGTTGCTCTTCTGTTGCCCTGTGGGGAGATGCAGGTCACCATGAGGAGTTACAGGTTACTATGAAGAGCTGCAGAGCACCATGGAAAGCTGCAGGCTGTTGTGAGGCCTCTCCTCAGCCTCCTCTTCTCTGGGCTGAACAAATCAATTTAACTCAGCTTCTCCTTTTATGTCTTTCCCTCTAGACTGTCCATCACCTTTGTAGTCCTCCTTTGGAGGCTCTCTAATAGCTTTATGTTCTCATATTGTGATTCCCAAGACTGCACCCAGTGCTCAAGATGAGACTGCAGCAGCAGAGCAGAGTGGGTCTGGAGATCTGATGCACTCCTGGATACAGCTGGCACTTCTGTCATCCAGGGCACACTGTTCACTCTTATTCAACATACCATAGAATCATAGAATTGCTAAGGTTGGAAAAGACCCACAGCATCATCCAGTCCAACCATTTGCCCTTCACCAATGGTTCTCACTAAACCATGTCCCTCAACACAACTTCCAAACGCTCTTTGAACACCACCAGGCTCAGTGACTCCACCACCTCTCTGGGCAGCCCATTCCAGTGCCTGACTACCCTTTCAGAGAAGTAGTATTTCCTAATATCCAGCATGAATCTTCCCTGGCACAGCTTGAAGCCATTCCCTCTAGTCCTATCACTAGTCACCTGAGAGAAGAGGCTGACCCCCAGCTCACTACAACCTCCCTTCAGGTAGTTGTAGAGAGCAGAAACAGAACCCCCAGAATGAGTGCACAGGGATAAAATGCAGGCTTCAGAGGGAGTCTTGTAAGGGAGATAAAGCAGAAAGTACGATTCAGCAGAAAATCCAAATGCCTAAGATCTTAAAATAAATAAATACATAAATAAAAATAGCATATAGAAGGAAACTGGACAAGATAAAGCAGGCTCGGTGCTTCAGCTTTCTGTTTTATCAGACACAACCTGTGTGTAAGTCAGGAACTGAAAGCCCAGACACACATATGGTTTGTATTATAAGAATCCTTGTAAAAAGAAGTTACAATGAATTCATCCTGGGGTGAATACAGGGGAAGTCTGACATGTTTACTGATGCTGGTTCTTGGGATTTAAGTATGGCTCTGAAGGTGCCTTGGGCAGCTGGAACCTTCCAAATATTTTTGGCACTTGGTAGGATCCTTCAGCCTTCTTTCTGAGATCTGTGCTGCGGGTTCTTACATGGAGCCACATTTTCCATTCTCCAAGCAAACATAGAATCATTAAAGTTGTAAAAGACCTCCAAGATCATCAAGTCCAACCATCAACCCATCACAGCCACGATGTCTCAGAATTTGTTTCTTTAGGACCTTCAGTTTTCCTCTTGCATTTTAAACTCCATAATCAAAATCTTTTTTGCTCATCAATAATGCAGAAAATGGGGCAGCAAGAAGGTTTTATATTGCATGCCCTTTGAGAAGAGACAGATACTCTGAGAAATAAGTTCTACCTCAGAAATAAGTCCTACTAGAACACAATATTTGCTTCTTTGATTGTTGCAAAGAAGTTTAAGGACAATGTAAGGACAATCAGGTGCTTCAGAGCCAGAGTTTGTTTGTTAACTACCAAGCTATGAAGATGAGGAAGGGTTTAGAGGGCAGGATGTATGAGGAGTGGCTGGAGTCCCTTGGATTGTTCAGCCCAGAGAAGAGGAGGATGAGGGGAAGCCTCATGGAGGCCTGCAGCTCCTCAGGGCAGTCTGAAGCTCCTCACAGGGGAACAGATGGGCAGCACTGATTTCTGCTCTCTGTGACAGTGACAGGACCTGAGGGAACGTCATGGAGCTGTGTCAGTGAAGGGTCAGGTGGAGGTTAGGAAAAGTTCTGTCTCAGAGGGCAGTGGATATGGAACAGGTTGCCCAGAGCAGTGAGCATGGCCCCAGGCTGCCGGAGCTCAAGGAATACTGGGACACTGCCCTCAGACACTGGATTTGAATTCGGGTGTTGCCGTGTAGAGACAGGGGTTGGACTCGATCATCTTTGTGAGTCCCTTCCAAGTTCAGATATTCTGTGATTCTTTTATATACAAGCATTTTTTAGGGCAGAAGTATTGGTTCTGTCAACTGGCACATCACCCATGTGGACTGTAAAGTTGTAATACCCGTAACACATTCTTTAGATCAGATACATCATCTATAATGCCTAAGAGTAATAACAACATGTTCTTTAGATCAGATATCAGGCTACTCAGAGAAACCATGAATGCCCCATCCCTGAAGGTGCTCAAGGATGGATTGGATGTGGCCCTGGGCAGCCTGAGCTGGTGGGTGGCAACCAGCCCATGGCGGGGGGGTTGGGGTTCAATGTTATTTGATGTGCCTTCCAACTTATTTTTATGTTACAGATTGCAACTTCCAAGTTACTGAATTTTAATGTCCCTCCCACATTGCACTTTTCTCATGACTGAGTCTAAAATTCCTACCTGAGCCTATATGCTTTCGTTGTTCACTTCTATAGATTTTCTGCCAGCTTTCTGTTTCATTTTTATGGAATATTCATTTGAAGAATTTTCCCGTGTTTTAGCTGCTGTCTGCCAGCCAGAAACATCAAAAACCACCTCTATTCTCTGCAATATAACAGAATTTCAAACAGAGAGTGATGTCTCCAAGTAAAAGACAGAGAAAAGAAAAAAAAAAGAAAGAAAAATAATCCTTTATTTCTTCAGAAGCATCTCAGCCATCTCAGACACTCCTTCATTGCCCTGGCAGCTTTAGAAATGCTTCTCTGCACTACTAGAGAGGAAAGGGGTCTCAAAGCATATATTAAGTATATGCTTTGGGTCTTGAAATGCTGAAATTACACTCAAACACTACCCTGCAGGTGCTCAGAGGATGGTTAAAAATCTCATTCCTGAGGTCAGAATGCTCAGCCCAGGTTTTATGAGGTAGTGGTAGGCAGAGTGAGAGGTCTTCTTGGTGGAAGGCTCACCTCATCCATCTCCTGCGGATTTCCTTTTCTTCAAAAAGAAAAGCCAGCAAGGGTAGTAGAGAGCCCTTGCATCACACTGCTTTCCAGATTAGCCCTCACTGGGATGTACAAATGAGCTCCATGTCTGCTGTTCCTGTTCAGGCTGCAGTCAAAGACACCCATGCTCATATCTTTTTCATAGCAGTATGTATTCATACAGAGCACTGTAGTTAAAAATTTTTCCATGCCAAATGGATGTGGAAGAATGCATTAGCACTCAGAGGTGGTGGACAGCTTCCAGAGATTTACTGTCACTTGTTTTTCTCTGCTCAATGAAATTCTTGTACCACTGGTCTGCCTGCAGCCTCAGATTTTGCATGTTTCTCCAGGAATGAGGCATTTTTTCATCCAGAATTTCCCCTTATCACCACTGCTCATTCAGCTGCATAATCCTCTTCTATTTTGTCTTGTACTCAGAACTAGCAACTGACAATCTGCAGCTGGTCTCAGACTAAGCCTTTCTCGAGTATTATCAGGATATTTCTTCTGGCAGTTTCCAGGCGTGGGGAAGGGATGCCACACAGCTTAGTAAACTCCGTGTAACATTGCATCTCAGATCCAAACCTGACTCCAGACCTGTAGCAGTGCTCCTTGCCTTGCTTGACAGAAACAGGAAGAGTCAGAGAAGATATTTGTGGCTACAAAAATCAGATTATTATTTATTATTATCTTTAAGACAAATTCATGGGTGTGTAACAAACTAAAGAAATTAACTTAGGGAGAAATGGTTGAATAGGCAGCTGATAATGGGAGAAAATCCAAGTACTCTGAGCACATGTGTATCTGAGAGGGCAACTCATATGGAGCGAAGCTGAAGTCTTCTAGGATTGAAAGGTAACTGTAGTGCATCCCTCCTTGTCCTTAGTAAAATGACTCCCAGGCCACTGGCATAGAAACCCTTTTATATATTTTTTTCTCATCTTCCTTTCACCTATTGAAATTACTCATAAGGAATCACAATGTGAAGGAAGAGGTTTTTCACACAGAGGGTGGTGACACAATGGAACAGGTTGCCCAAGGAGGTTGTGGATGCCCCATCCCTGGAGGCATTCAAGGCCAGGCTGGATGTGGCTCTGGGCAGCCTGGTCTAGTGGTTGGTGACCTTGCACATAGCAGGGGGATTGAAACTCGATGATCATTATGGTCCTTTTCAACCTAGGCCATTCTATGATTCTATGATTCTATGACAATGGATTGTTACACTGACGTTGCCTGAGTAGTGGTCAGCTGCTGCCTCTGTCTGTCACACTGCAATGTGGTGTCATAGGGACATTTTTACCCATTTTTATGATTTTTTAAGACTATATTATTAATAAAATAGGATATCACTACTCTATAAATGTTGATACATAATGAATGGATGTCTGTAGATGTCTCTAGAAAGACAAATTATATTTAGCTTCAAAAAAATTCTCTGCTGCTAAGACAACACATCCCCTATACCAGTGTTGCCAAAACTTACAGTTCATAATTCACCTATTTTTCAAGACCACCTTTAATTTCTAAATTAGGCCAAATACATCTTGATAAATAAATCTCTGATACACACTTCCCCCCTTAGCACAGAAAAACACAAAGTTGGGAAAAGAGAGGACATTTTTCTCCTG
This sequence comes from Gallus gallus, assembly GCF_016699485.2. Lineage (NCBI taxonomy): Eukaryota > Metazoa > Chordata > Aves > Galliformes > Phasianidae > Gallus > Gallus gallus. The sequence continues at coordinate 191,630,291 of NC_052532.1, read as the reverse complement.
GCTCCTTGGCCAGCCACACATGATATCTAGGTTGGATATACCTCAGGTTGGATATTAGGAAATTTTTTTCCCAAAAGAGTGGTGAGGTACTGGAACAGGCTGCCCAGGGAAGTGGCAGGGTCACCGTCCCTAGAGGTTTTCAAGAGCCATATAAATACTGCACTGAGGGACATGGAGTAGCGGGTATGGTGGTGATGGGCTAATGGTTGGACTAAATGATCTCAGTGATCTTTTCTGACCTCAGTGATTCTATAATTCTATGACTCTGTGATATTCCTTACCTATGGAAGAATGCGGAAGTAAACACTTGGAGACAGCATTCAAGAAGACTGTATGAGAGTATCTCAGGGGAGGTAGCTCTTCCAAGTCTAACCATTGAGGCATAGTGAGAATATCCATTAGATATCACAGAAAAATCCTCCAGACTTATAAAAGCAGATATTTTACATTGGTAACCACTGTATAGCAAAAACAAAAAGCAAAAGAATAACAAAACCCAGCAACAACAAGACAACAAAGGAGACATTTGAGACATTTTATCTCCCTGTGCTGAATAAATGCAAATAAAATAGATGGAAATAAAAGAAGAGGAGCTTTTATTTCTTTCTTTCTTTTTTTTCTTTTTTTTTTTCTTCCCCAAATATGTGAATGCCAATAACAGGCGTAGCAGTGGCAACATCTGCACGTATGATCATCCACTACGATGAACAGAGCATTTTGGGAGGTGGATAGAAACATTTACTTGTAAATTAGCCAGCAGTAGGTGCCCACGCATCTTCACAAATTTAATGGAATTTAATGGAAGCATATTAGAGATATGGCCAAAAGAGCTTAATTAGGCATTTTCTTCAAGGATGGCAGAGTTTAAAAAAAAACAGGACAAACTGAGTTTTATATGTATTCAAAACTTCATGGAAAAAAAAAAAATCTAAAGGATTTACCAAAAAAAAAAAAAAAAAAAAAAAAAAGCTGAAATGTTCAATTCTTATACAGCTTGCTTATAGGCAATAAAGATAATTGTTTGGTGCGAATGTAGTCATCTATATTACAGTGAAAGGAAAACAGGCACGCAGAGAGTTTATTAAGGAAAATTCTTTAAGGTTTCAACTTACAGCCTCTGAAATGAAAGGCAGACAAATTCTGCTTAAACTCTATGGGGAGTTAGAACTAAGTAATGCAATTGTTAAATTAGCTAAAAGCAGGAAATAACATTTTTTTCTCTGTGTATAAAGACATATGGGTGACCAGGACACAATAAGAACAGTAAGGAGGACTCTTATGAAAGAACTTGAGTGACTTAAACTAATAATTTCATTTTTTCACCAATATGATCTATGATAATAGTATCATTATTTTCATCCTTCAGTGTCAATTTTAAATTCTAAATATATTACCAGAAAAGCAAGTGGTGATATATACTGCATTCTTTCATGCTGAACTTAGATGTTCTAATAATTATCTGTGTAGTGCTATGGTCAATTACATACATAAGAAGGCAGGAGGAACTCATAGCCCTTGTTTCTATCATGAGTTAAACTCATTAAGCCAGGAGGTTTGGTACTTCTCTTTTTCACTAATTTAGCTTGATTTGCTGTGGTGACTCTATTCTGTTGTGTAATTTTTTAATGGAGTAATTAATTAAGTAACTGTCTGATTTTTAATATGGTAAGATGTACTTCTCCATATCAGACTTTTGAAACATTCAGAGTTAGAAAGCCATTTCTTTTTAAGAAATTGTGGGACTAGGAAACATCATGAGTTCTGAGACATATAGGCTGTTTGCAAGTTGTTATTGTACTGTGTACCTTATGGCTTCTACAGTACTCTCTATACGTGACAGTATAAAACAAGAAAACTGCTAGCTATTATACACACACCCTGAAAGCATTCTGTTTGAAATCACCTTGTTAACTCACTAAATGGAAACAAATTAAACCTATTATAAAAACTTCTATGGAAATTTGCTTCTTTCTGCATTCTTCTAGTAACATACAGTGGAACTTAAAAAATTATGAAAATTCATAAAAAGAAAACAATCCAACCCATATTTCCTGAAAACTTTCCAGGTAGGTATTTCAGATTTTAAAGGTTTTTGCAAGCTAAAATAAACTATTTTGATTGTTGTATGTTTTCTGGCAACAAATACATTTCTATGCTGTGCTGGTTTATAGAACTTGAACATTAGAGTTTTGTTGGCTTCATTTTATATCAGCAGAGAGAAAACAAACAGGAAATATTTTTTTGCTTAGGAATGTCCCTGAAAAGGAGTAGTTGTAGCAATTCATTTTTGATATATAAACTCAACTGTTATATTTGCATCTATTATTACTCAAGGATTTTAAGAAGGCTTAAAACATCTCTCTTAACTGAACTTCCCTGTGAGTGCCCTGTGAGCATGAAGGTAGTATCAGACGAGTTCTGTGCATGAGGAATCGGAATCACAAGGAAAAGAAATCAGATGAGTTCTCCACAGCACCAACAACGTGGCATAAGGTTTTGTGACCAATCTTCCTATGGCTCCAAGCCACAGCAATCTTTCCTAAGTATTTCATTTAGAGAGGATTTTTTCCTGACCTAGCAAAGCTAGAGAAACCACTGGAGTTCCCAGGCCACTTCTTGCAAAGCCTGTGTTTTAATTAACATTTAGCTAAGGGAACTTGTGCAAGTATTTTTATGGGCATAGCTAAAATCCTCCTGCCTGATGAGTGACAATATTACATCTCTCTTCAGCAGATGGATTAAATGGGAGGTATGTTGGGATTCAAATGATGAACTTGGCTTCAGAATGTTAACTATTTCATACCTAATACAAAGATCATACTGCTTCCCTTTCCCACTGTCTTTATTACAGAAAATAATAGTTGGATATGCCCTTTTTAAGGTGATGGGGAAGGACTTCAAACACTAAAGGTAAGAAGAGTTGAAAACAAAAACATTGATCCTGTTGGTTCCATTTTCTTCAGTTTATATTTCTGAATATAGTAACCACGATAGTGCCACAGGGACTGGTTCATATTCAAAATTTAATACCACTTCCATTAAGATTGTCATACTACTGAGGGATTAGATACTAAAAGCTACCTACAAAAGAGGCAGACAACATTTTTGTCTTATGCATGCAGATTCAGGTCAGTCATAACATTTCAGATAAGAACTAAACCTACCCAATCTAAAAATCTCTAAAAAAATAGAAGAAACTTGTTCTTTTCCAACATAAAAACAATGTTTTGACTTCTCAGTCCAAAAGGATGTTTCTAGATAAATTTCACTTCAGTGTATAAAAGAGAGTTTTAAAGGAGTGAGCTTGCGATCCTGAAATGAAATGTGATGTGACAGGTCATACTTAAGATCTTTTTCTCTGCCTAAGATAATTTTTCTTCAAGTTTCTAGAGCCACCAATTAATCAAATCTGCATTTCTCTATGCTCTCATCTGCTCTACAAAATACATAGTCAAATATCAAAGGGTTTATTCTAGCTAGTTACACAAGGCCCTTAAGAGTCCACTGACTTCAGTGGTATTTGGCAGCCTTTGGTATCCCACTGGAGAATAGAAAGAGTGAGAAACTATTTGGAGAGGAGGTCACACATGGAGAAGGATTACTTTTTAAAGTGACTTGAGAGATAACTTCATATTCTGAGAAATCTCACACACTGTGACCTTTCACCATGGTATTTAAAACTAAAATGTACAGCAGACTTGAAAAACATAATACAGGGATGGATCCTGAAGTAGACTTTTCTAGCTTTAGTTTCTAAAATACTATATGCCATACACAAAATAGATACAGCACTTATTTCCACACTATTTCTTTGCTTTCACTGCAAATTCCAGCATTATCCAGGAAAGCAACAACAATAAAAATGGCACCTTATTTTTGTCAGGGCATTAAATAACAATTCTGAGATTCATCTCATCTTGGAATCAATGGAACGATGTTAAACAGTGTTTTTCCTAATACTGAGCTCTGAAGAACACCTCTTGTCACTGATCTCCATCAGGATAAGGAACCTCTGACTCCAACACTTTGACTGAAACCACCTAACCAATTTATTTTCCACCAAGTGGTCCATCAAAAGCGTGTCTCTCCATTTTAGAGACAAGAATACTGTGTAGATAATGCTGTAGTTAAGTATAATAGAGGAAGGATATTTGTGCCAACAAAACCTATGTCTGCTGCTGGAACTTCATTATTGCAGGCACTGAACACCTACATAACATTACTTGATACAGTTGTTCTGACAGAAACCTTCAGGTGACTTGCAAAGTAGTAGTATCTTCTTAAGACATATTTCTGGCCACACAGAAGCCATTTCTGCTATGGCTAATTCTCACTGCCATCCAATTTGGCCTGCTCACCCCAGGCATTTATGATCCTGGATAACTGCCCTGGTTTCTCTGCCCTAAACTCATCTCTGTAACATGGCATTAATAAATACAGACCATTCCTCTGCAAAGATAGTCACAGTAGTCCCTTTAAATCTACTCAGCTGTAAAATTCTTGTACCTGTGCCAAACTCTGTTGTTTAAGGAGACATAAAGAGACACAATTAGAACAATGTAATTGAATTAGATATAGAAAAGCATTAGACTGAATACATAAGTAACCTTCCTAGTGGCAAGAAACTGACTTCAGAGGGGCTGTATACAGGTATAGACTTGGAGGCACCAGAGAACTGGGTCCTCAGGTAGAGAAAAATGGAAGAGGGCAAAATAAAGTCAACTCTAATTAGCTTACAGAGTCGCATAGGAAGCAGCCATATGGGTCTGTGCAGCAACAGCTCTTTGAAGTGAATTAATTGCTTTGACCTGGTGGTGATTACAACTTGCACAGAAGGTGGGGTGAGTTCGTCTTCTGGGGAAGCAACTTAAGAGAGGAAGACGCTGAACCTTAGAATACAGTGACCACATAAGTTCTGGGGCAGAGAGAACTTGAAAAGTGACATCTTTAAATCCCAGGTACAATACATCTTTAATACTTCAGTAGTTAGACTGGATGGCTACATGTCATAATTGATTCCCCTACTTCAGCTACCCTACCTATGTTCCACCGCAGCAACCCAATTCAGAATAATAATGCTGTGTTATTGATGACATAACTATGTATTCTCCTAAGTCTTCTCAAATTTCTCACTTAACTGTTTACTTTACACATCTCTGCATCTTCTATTTGCTTGAAGTAAGCAGACACTGCCTTAGTCATGAAGTCTGCCTAGATTTGACTTAGTGAAGTATGGTATTTTTGTATTAATCTCAGCTCTGCCCAAGATCATTTTGACCAAGCTGGTGTATCTAGGAACTTCTAAATGAGATGCATATCTTATTTTCCCTAGTGGCAAAATAAATAAGCTTCTCTCAAGTGAAGTTTGGAACAAAATGTCTAGATTGTTTTTGTGAAGTGGGGAGAGCCCCAGTGAGCTGGGAGTACTGTACATGCTCTGCTACATAGTAAAGTGTGTTAGCTTCTCAACAAGAAACCCAATGCTCCCCAGAGCTAAATGGTTCGATCACCTGGGGAAATGTAAACACCCTTTTATCCCTGTTGTTTTCTCTCTCTTGTTCCTCAAGCAAAATGGAAATGTCTGTTGATTTGATGGTGTTATGTTATGTTGCCATGAATTCTTTCTCTACTTTGCCCAACCAGTCTGAGTCTTAGAAGAGTTGGAAAGGAAGAAAACTGTAACATATCAAGACAGCTTCCTCACCAAACTAAATAATTTTTCTCAGTTCCTGGATTCGTTTCATTTCATTGTTGTGTCTAACAAAATCAGTATCATACATTATTTTGAACAATAATATTCCTTAAAAGCCACTTGAATCAAAACTTTGGAAATTGCATTACTTCATCAGGGTATCTGAAACTACCTTAGTGACTTCCTTTACAAACTATAGTGAATGCAATGATTACTATTAGCAGCTAATTGAGATGAAAAATATTTGGGCTTCCATAGACATTTTTGCAAGTGCATGGCTTTTATTTCCAGTGAATGAGCCCCACTATAAATAGACGGATTCATATCTTCTGTGAAAACACATCTAATGTGGGAAATGTCTACATTTAAAGAGCTTTACACATACTTTCATGCATACTTAAGGCTAAAACAAATCCAGAGTATAGCCTACTGTAGATATTTGGTGAATCAAATACAATGTCTTGAAGGGGTTGTTTGTGTACCCCCAGTGATAACACTCAGTCTTCCTGTTATGTGACAGATTGCAAACTGTTTCTCAGATCCAATTGCACCTGGAGTTCAGCTAATTAGGAGATCATAGCCTATGACATTCAGCTTAAGAGAGATTTCTGAATCTAGCTGTCAGCTTCAGCTAATGCAGACTTTAATAAATATTTAATTAATAGGTGGTTCTTTAAAAATACTGCTGCAAAAAGGGTGCACTTTCCAGTTTACTTTTTCTGGGAAATTAGTTACTCAGACTAACATACAAGTTAAAATAAAATAAAATAAAATAAAATAAAATAAAAATAAATTATTACATTAAACTTCCTTCTTAACCATATTTTGTGTTTTATCTATTTGTGCTACAACCTCCATTAGGACCAAAGGTTAGTCTTCCCTTCTTAAGCTTCCCAGCATGGAAAGCACTCAGAATAAATGAATATTAAATTAGGATTATAATTGTTTAATAGCTCTTGGAGTTTCTTTTATTAATTTTTACCATCAACGTTCTATTAAAAACTTCATATCTGTTAAAGTATAAACTAGAAATATATCTTGGGGAGGTAAATTTATTTTTGGCGCTTTCAATGAAAATATTTGTCTAAAACTTCCATGTGAGGTCAGGCAAAACAGAAGACTGGGCTGCCCGTGAGCTACAAGCATGGCAAGTGACTTCATGCCTCAGGATGCATGAAACTTCAAATCCTACCCCCTGCCATGGGCTGGTTGCCACCCTCCAGCTCAGGCTGCCCAGGGCCTCATTCAGCTTGGCCTCGGTTACCTCCAGAGATGGGACATTCCTGACTTCTCCAGGCAACCTGTTGCCAATGCTTTGTCCTGTTGAGACCACACTGCCCTGTGACATTTTTGAGCTAATTCTCACAGTGTATAATTCCATCACATGTTCTATATATATATATATAAAATCCTGCTTTGAGTTCTCATTCTATAACTTCCGTGACTGCTCTTATTTCATCCCCAACAGCTTTTGGCAAATCAGTCAGAGCCCTTTCTGCAGACCTCCTAAGACATATAGAGGAAATATCTGAAAGTGTTGCAAAATTCATAGAAAGAATATAAACATATTGAAAGCTATATTTATATTTCAGTTAAGAATGACCAGCACCTAAACCAAGCAAGGGCTTCTCGGACTGTGGATGCATACTTATGAGTTCAGCTGCATCCAGCCTTCAGTGAGGTGAGACTTGATGTGACCAAGGAAGGTGCTGGGAGGTAAAGGGTTGTATAGGATGGAAACTTTCTGGCGTTGGCAGTTGGAAACTTGTCTGCAGTAAAGTGGAAACTAGATAGAAGGGAGATGACTTGTTCAGGGTCTACATTTGCATGGTTTCCATAATCAAATTGTAAAAGGGTTATTAATGCAACTCCATGAGTTTCTTTTTCCCTTAGGGTACTCACCAGCAGCAGACTTTATAGCCTGTGCTGGCAAAATATTGTTGTTACTGATATGCTTATACTAATGCATGTTCACATTCTCATTCTGCTATTCAGTTACATTTCAACTGAAGCAACATGTGTGAGTGAGCTTGGAAGATATTTACATGGGATATACATCATGACTGTACAGGGTAAAGATACCTACATAATGCAAAGTAACCACATTGAACACATGAAAATACACAGTGAAAGAAAGGCATCTTCTCATAAATTCCTACCTTATTAAAGGTAGTTATTTATTCAAGCATAGCACTACCAGAAAAGTTGCAATGACAAAACAGAAAGAAACAAAACAACTTGATTAAACATAGCATAAATGGGGGGGAAAATGTCTGACTAACACACACCACCTAGACACGAATACACCTGTCTTCTCCCTAGGGAAGAAAAACAATACTCCAACGCTTAAGCTTAACATTCTTCCAGTAATTTAATGGATAAGCATTAAATATATATATCCTTTGTGCAATTTAGGGCAAAAAGCCAAGTCTTTATTTAAAAGGAAATAAAGGAAATATATAGCAATTGTAATTCACAGGAGGCTGTTTTTATATACTTGTTCAACATGATGCCTAAAAGCAGCCCTCCCCCCCCCCCCCCCCAAAAAAAAAAGTAAAAATAAAAATAAGAAAGAACAATCCAATCTTAACGGCATTTTGAGCTTATTTATTTATTTCTTCTCTTTCTATGAAAAGAAGAAATTCCAAATTCTGCAGAAGGGACTGTACACAGACATATTTGATGTGTAGGAGCCTCTACACTGACTCTCAATAAGTATAGAGTGGTAGATCTGGTCCTCAGATCTGTGAGTAGAAGAGCAATATTCACCTTTAGCAGCCATCACAAAATGAATCCTATTCTATCAGAGTGGAACTTGAATTTGCTCTTCAAGTGAATCATAATTAACAGGAAATTCATCACTGGATTCTGAGGCATCATCAGATCCTCTTTTGGCCCCAAAACTCACTGATGATATCGATATTTGGCTCAACAGAGTCAACAGCCAGTCTGGGTTTAGTTACATACATCCTGCTTGATTTGGAAGGGCTAATCCATCCCTTCCATGAGGAAATAATACAAAGGTTGAAATCGTTAATATATCTTCCTCTGTTCTTACATCATATAGACAAGGTACTTGATGATCTAAATCTTCAAACCTTTCAAGTTACCCTGAACAAAGGAATGTGAGTACTCATTTCAAAGGCTGCTAAAAGCAGTAAACATGGTGCTGATTTCAAAGACACTCCGACTCTATGCCACGTTCTTTAACCACGTAATTCAAACACATCTGTAAGTAAAGATGCAATTGTTATGACTAGCCAGAGTGTAGGCAGACACCTTGCGCAGCACTCTCTTACCTCCCCAGGGAATCCCCACTTGTACTAGTGAGATCTGACCTCATTATATTGGTGTCAAATAAAAACAATGACATTCGGGTAATTAAAATTTTGCTCATTGATAGTACAGAGTTAAAAAATGGAAATTTTCCTAGAATAAAGGAAAAAAAGTTAATGTGGAAGGATGAGGAAGAGTAAAACATAAAAAATGAGTTTGCTAGTGAGATTTGGTTGTGATTTTGCTGTTTATTATTGCCACACACACCTTCTTCCTTTACAAAAGACACTATCAGCTTGTACAAATGGTTTAAGCTGTATACATAATGGATGACTGGAGTTTTTTATTTATTGACTTTGTAGTAATTAATAAAACAACTGTTAGCTAATGAGCTTTAGCAGTTGCAGAGAGTTAACACTACATGTCCAACGTTATTAAATTTGGAAGGGTATGTTAAGCCTTGAGCTTTGCAGTGAGACAAAAGTGGCTGTAGTAACTACAGTGAAATCACTTCAGATATTATGCTGGCTCTGAGATTTTGGGAATTTCAAAAAAGGCTTACTTACTCTACTGTTTATGAGGTAAAAAGAAAAAAAAAGACAAACAATTTAAAACAAAACAAAACAAACAATTTCAACTCTGACCAGATTTAGAATCATAGAATCATAGCAGCCTTAGAGTTAGAAGGGACATCTAAAGGTCATCTAGTCCAACAACTAGATCCATCCACAGATAGATCATGGTGTTCAGAGGCCCATCCAGCCTGACCTTGAATGTCACCAGGGACAGGGCATCTACCATATCTTTGGACAACCTGTGCCAGTGCTTCATGACTCTTACTGTAAAATAATTCTTCCTTATATGCAATATAAGTCTCCCTTCTTTCGTTTGAAGCTATTTCCCCTTGTCCCATCACAAGTGACCCTGCTAAAGAGTCTGTCCCCTTCAATAAGTTCCCCCTTTAGATACTGAAAGGCTGCTATCAGGTCTCCTCAGATCCTTCTCTTCTCCAGGCTGAAGGGCCCCAGTTTTCAGCCTGTACTCACAGGAAAGATGTTTCACCCCTTGGATCATTTTTGTGGCCCTCCTCTTGATGCACTGTAATAGGTCCATATCTGTTCTGTACTGGACTGGAGGACTCTTCATCTGAACACAGTAGTCCAGGTGAGGTCTCACAGTGCAGACCAGAAGGGCAGATCCCCTGCCTCAACTTGATGAACATGCTTCTTTTGATGCAGCCCAGGATATGGTTGGCTTTCTGGGCTGTGAGAACACACTGATGGCTCATATCCAGCTTCCTGTACACCAGTACTCCCAGGTCTTTTTCAACAGGACTGTACTCCTTACATACCCCATGGGATACATTATCCTTACATCCCATCGTGGTAGCATTGCCATGATCCACGTGCAAAACTTTGCACTTGGTTTTGTTGAACTTCATGAGGTTCAAATGTGTCCACTACTCAAGCCTGTGTAGATATGTCTGGATGGCACACCATTCCTCAGACATTTTGACAGCACTACACAGCTTGGTGTGTGTTCCAGGCCCTTGATTAAAGGGCCTGGATCATCTCCCTTGTGAGGAAAGGCTGAGTGACATGGGTCTGTACAGACTTGAGAAAAGAAGACTTAGAGGAGATCTTATTAATATTTACAAATATATTAAGTGTGGGAGTCAAAGGGACACAGCCAACCTCTTTTCAGCAGTCTGGGGGGAAGGAGAAACATCCATGAACTTGAGCATACAAAATTCTTCCTAATTATGTGAAGGAAATTCTTCATGGTGAGGGTGATGGAGCACTGGAACAAGCAGCCCAGGAAAGTTGTGGATTCTCCTTCTCTGGAGATATTCAAGACCCACCTGGACATCTACCTGTGCAGCCTCCTGTAGGGAGCCTGCTTTGCAAGGGGGTTGGACTTGATGATCTCTAGAGGTCCCTTCCAACCCCTATAATTCTGTGATTTTGTGTCATCTGCAAACTTGCTGAGGTGCACTCAATCCCACAGCTGATGTCATTGATGAAGATGTTAATGATCACTGGTCGCAATACTGAATCTTGAGGAACACCACTTGTCACTGACCTTCATCTGAACATTGACCCACTGACCACCACTCTTTGGGTCCAGCCTCACAACCAATTCTTCATCCATCAAACAGTCCACCCATAAAATCCATATCTTTCCGATTTGGAAAGAAGGATGTTCTGGGGGTTTACCTTCCAAACCATCTGATTTGCAGATTTCAGATTTTTAGCAGATTGATGTTCACTTCAAACTCACAGATATGCTATGGGATCTCTGTCCTTCACATCCTTTCCATTGTTTACCCAGTAAGGCACTCAGAAGGGATTTACGGGTCCAAGCTCTAGTCTCCTATTTATCAGACTAGAAGTGAAAAGGTGCACCAAAATATTCAATGCTAGCCTTTGTACAGCTGGGCAATCAGAGGAGGTTAAACCTGTATAAATGCATATGTATATATAGATATATATATTTCCTTTCCAGATTAGTGCCAAGGTAGAGTATTGTTACAGAAGAAAAAAACATACAAGTGGTATGAAAAGGATGAAATATCTTCTTGCAATGCCAGTGTTAGTTCCTGCCATTGTAAGGTGATTATGAATCCATAACACCCCACTGGAATGATGTAGTTGAATGAGTACAGAACCAAATCACACACATATGACATCCAAAAAAATATATCATTCTTTCAACAAAGGCAGTATCTTCAAAATTGGCATTCCTTCAGCAGGCTCAAGATGTCATCAAGCAGTTCTTGCTGGTTTTGTAAAATCTGATCAGAATGTCTTTTCTCTGCTCCTTTTTACTGCTGTTTCTTTGTGTTTCCATCCAGAGTATTCATCTTGATTATTTATTTTTATCATTTTGTATCATCAGACCAGCTCCTTTATTTTCTCTTTCATTATTCATATGAATATCTTTGTCAGTTGCAGGGACTGCCTCATAGTACATATTATTGCCTGTTGCAAGGACAGAAAATAACCCTGAAATTTGAAGAGATGTCTGAAAGATTCTGACTATTTTCATTGGTAGCCTGAAGTAATACTAGTTGACTAAGTATTTATTCTCTCTTATTATATGTGAATCTACTAAAATAGCAATACAGCATTCAGATTATATGGAAGACAGAATGAACTCTTCAATTAAAAAGTGCTATGTGCATTCAGCCAAATTATAAAGTTTCTTGCTTTTTTCCTGTGCTAGTTGAAAGCTGCTTTTCAATTCAGTTCAGCCACGACACAGGACTTGGTTATATACTGCACTGCAATCTCTATAGGTTTCAGGAAACATTAAGCCTCAGATGGTTCACATATGTCTTTGACTGCATTTTATGAGTTTTGAGGTTGTCACTGTTGCATTCCCTAGAGTTGCAGCAATAATTCTACTCTGTTGGATTAGGCATCTCCTCAAACCTATGGTTATGTTTTAAATTTAGATCACTGGGCAGTTGGAAGTTGAGCACAGTATTAGGTAAAGTTCTGAAGGATTGTTTCCATTGCTTTTCACCAAGGCAGTCTGCTGTTTTTCTTCTATATTAAAAATGGCCAAATAATTTTTCTTTCATGATTTTGGACCATGAGTCACCGCAACCCAGGACTTAGAGTTAAGCAGCCATCCGTGAAGATGATTTCTGGGTATAGTAATTTCAGCTGCAAATCACAAGAGACTGTTCCTCTGTACTTAATACCAATAAATTTTGAGGAAAACAAACAAAGCTTTATTTGCTTACTGTGTAAGTAGGTAATTATTAGATGATAGAAAACATTTTATAAAGTGATGGAAGATGCATCATTTGACTTATTTAAGACTGTTTCAGACAAAAAGCTGCATACATACTGTTGGAAAAAAAGGCTTTTGTCAGATGTAAAGTCTGTTTAACAATGCATGCTGTTAACTTCTAAGCCTTTATATATAGGCACAATGTGATTCTGAAGTTACTATTATTATTATTATTTGTTTAGAGCTTCTAGATTCCTTTGTAACGAATAATGATAATAATAATCTTGGTCATGCACTATTGAAGCTAACGGTACTGATCCCATTACTTTTAACAGCAAAAAATCAGACTATCTACTATTTCCCTTGTAAAAAGTATAAAGAACTGAATAATTACACAACAAAGTACACATATATAATTACTTTTAGGGGAAAGCTAACATGTGATATTTCAAATTCAACATTTGCCTTTCCATAATGTCTATACTATTTATATCTATATTACTAATTTCAAATGAATTCACGCTTTACATGTACTTCTGTCCCTAAATAGAGAGATATGTTTTCTGTTTTGATGATGGCTCCAATATGAACACACTTGTTCCAAATAAAATAATTTCTGTACAGTCTTAGAAGTCAGGCTTTTCTTCTAGCCTCGAAACGTGATCATCAACATTCATTTTATTTGCTCTGAGTAAATTATTCAGATCTTATTTACCATATTATTAAATTTTAATTGTTCCATTGCATTTTCTCAAATGTAAACAAACCTGTGCAAGAACAAAACACTGCTTAATTATGGCAGCTTCAATTGCTCAACAAAAGAGACATTGCAGAGAGAAATTTTTAGGTTGTCTAATTCTTCCCCAAAGGCAAATACAGCTTTCTCAAAGATATTGCCTACTAATTTTGTTACATATCCACAGTAGTACGTTTTCTAAAGATCTTGCAAAAGGGAGCATTTAAAGTCTTGATTTTTTTTTCTTTTAAGATAATTACATACTGGGAGAATTTTCCTTTGTTTAGCAGTGCCCAGAAACATATATTAAAAGTGATAAGTACTGCATGTGAGTATAAACCAAAAAGAAAGAACACAAAAAACACCAAACTATAAAAGAAGATATCTGTGTTGCTGCCTCTTATAATTACTGAACAAGTGCTGACTTCATATGTTGCCTACTATGGAAATCAAGGTCAAAGCACAGTAAGGACGTGTTGCAACTGACACCATACTGAACATACTAAACCATAGAATCATAGCATCGTTAAGGTTGGAAAGACCAATAAGATCATCTAGTCCAACCATCACCCCATTCCTATGACTGCTACAGACCATGTCCCTCAGTACCATGTCTACCTTTTTCTTGAAAACCTTCAGGCACAGCGACTAAATCAATTCCCTGGGCAGCCTCTGCCAATGCATTACCACTCTTTCCAAGAATAACTTTTTCTTAGTATCCAACCTGAATCCATTCCTGTGCTGGAAAAAAAAAAAAAAAATACTTGCCTCACTGAATGTTTGAGTCACAGGGCTTGGTGAGTGCACTCACAGGCTAGGCGGCCTGCACTCAGCAAACCAAGTCTGCATTTCTCCATAACTCACATATCACAGTTGTGTGATTCTCCAGGAGCTTCAGGCAGTCAAGATAGCGCATGCAAGTGAACATGCAGCCCCATGAGATGAAGCAATGACCATTTCTTTCTTTTTACATTACTTCCAGTAGCAAAACTCTAATGAATGAGGTGTGAAATTTGGTCCCAGATACACATCTGTGAAAGAAACCTCTGCCTGCCCACGTGGATTCAATCACATTAGAGCAGGACTCTCAAATGGTGGAATGTGAGCCAGCAGAAGTCTGGGTTGGGCTTTGGTACATAATTACAGACTTGTGCTTCAGGAAGTAAGTCCTCTGAAACCATTAAAAGCAACAGTGAGACCACAGTGGGACTCATTAGTGAGTCACAGACCTAAGTCCATGTGCTTGAATGGTTCCTGAGCTGTCTTGGAGCACAGGAAGAACTGTCACATAGTTGTCAGTCTTCAGCTCTTTCTGACATGCCTGTAGAAACCCTACCAAGGACTCAAGGCCCTGGAGTGTTAACAGCTCAGCTGGAATTTTTGGTATAAACGTTGAGAAATGTGTGGAAAACAGTTGGATAGTTGGTAGACAAAGCAGGAGGGCTGCTTTGTGTGAAAGGAATGAACAGCATAGTATTGCAACAGGGACTCTAACTACTACAGCACTGTTTTTCAGTTAGTGTATTATACTCTCATTTCATATGCCTCAAATTATGGACAAAGAAGCACATTTTTGTTCATATTTAGCCATGATTGTAGAAGGAAAAAAAAAAGTCAATGTTGCTGTCAGCAAAATCCAGCTGTAATCTTGCAATCACAGCTTCTCAGAAATAGTCTCTTGCTCTATCAGAAAATTCATGTGTGGTCTGATCATAGCCAGAATGTTTGTCTGGCATTTCTCCACTGTTCTCATCTATGGCTAATGTTTATGACTACTTTTGCACAGCTCTGGGGGCCCTCTGTCCTACCAAATATGTCTTTTTCTTCATGATAGATTAAAGGACTCTATCTGTGACCAAGTGTTTAGCTTCACTATTGCTATGCAGGATATTGCTGATCCAGAAAATAGACCTGAAATTCAGAGAAAAATTATGGTCCCTATATTTGTTAAAGAAATAGCAGAAGGTTAACAGAGCTGCACGTAGCTGTATGCTGAAGATCCAAACTCCAGTGAGTAGACGTCTGCAAATTGGTGTCATTCTTATCTCCTGTAACTCACCTCCTTGTACTAGAACGAGACAGTAGATTTGGGGAAAAATACTGTGCTTCAGAGCTGGATCCTCAGATGCAAACTAAGAGACAAATAGTGGGAAGCTCTGAGAGCTGAATGCTACAAGGTATTTATCTGAAATTATCTAACAAAAGGAAGTGAGAGTGATCAGGAGTCAACGTCAAGGAGAGCCGCTGGAGCACCAGGTGAGATGAGAAAGCAATTACTGTCAGTTTGTGATCTGTCCAGTCCATGTGTGCAAAATTTATAGGATTGGGATTGCCTGGGATCAATCCCACATCATTCAATAGCAGTTGGTATTCTTTTTTTTTGTATTGCCAAGAAGACACAAGACATGAAGTTGAACAACAGAATTAAGATTTCTTTTTATGGGCTTGCTTCAGGTTTTTGCTTGGGCCATAGAAGGCCCAGGGGAAGTAGAAAGAGGAACTTAGAAATTTTGATTGCATAGTGATCTATGACCACCAGTAGCTTCACTCCTAAAAGAAGGATTCAGGAACCACCTTGCTACCCCATGAACACTGCATGATGCTCTGCTGATGCACCAAGTCCCAGCTCCGTAGGGTGTCCATATAGCCATATGAAAGATTTGTTCAAACACTCACTACAAAATCTCCTATTACTAGATAGTGTAGCAGGGTTAAACAAAAGATCTGTCCTGTCAGTTGAATTCTGGAATTTCAATACGATATTGGACAATGCAAAGTTTTAATGTCAGTGTTAAAGCTAATAAATGGCTAACAAGTAGAGCTGCAGTATCAGTTGGATGAAATGAAGACCTCCATGTTCTTTACAGCTCTAATTATAACATATGCAGTATGTTCAAACCTAGATAAGAAATAGTCATTTCAGCTCCGTTGCCTGCCTGAAATAACCTGAATAACTCTTCTCTGTCTGTTGTATTTGCAAATCTAAATATACCACGCAAACCCATTCAGTTTGAATTACATCTGGAGAGGAACCCAAACCTGACCTCAGAGTTTAGCTCCCACTGCAACTTTATTTTGGAGTTCAGAATCTGACAATTTCAAATACAAATGATCATTTATTGTAAGTCTGTTCTGGGTCACCTAAGTAAGAGTGGCTCTAAAATTGGGAGTAATAAACAAAACTGCGTGACTTTTGCTTTTTTCTTTCTTTCTTTCTTTTTTTCTTTTTTCTTTTTTTTTTTTTTTTTTTTTTATGATTGATCCTTAAGAGAAACAGAAAGATGGGAATGGAATCATAGAATCATTAAGACTGGAAAAGGCCATGAAGATCATATACTCAAGCCATCAAGAGCTTCAATGTTATTTCCATCTTTATTTTTGTTCAGAAGTATTTTGCTTTCTTTTGATTAAACCTTCTACATTTCATTTTTAGCCCAGGTGAAATGCTTAATTTTATTAAAATAATCATTATCATAATAAATTTGCATGTACCCTTCTTTTTCAAAACAGATTTTTTTGAAAGAAACACAGGAATATTTCTAACAATGTATGTAATCAAACTGGAACCAAATTTGCAGATGTTTCTCTGTTTCTCCCTTCCCAATTTATATTTGAAAAAAAACCAAAAAAACTCATATTTGTCAAAAACATTCCCCAGAACTAGCCACGCATACCTGCCAGACTGACATTTTCATTTGAAATCATGGAATTTTCATCGCACGTGCTCCATAACACTGACCTCAAGCCATAATTTACGTTGCTAATAATGTGCTCTTGGAAAAAAAAAAAAAATACAAGGTGAGGCTGAAAGAAAGGTTTGCTTGTCAGATGCCATGGCAGTGAGCAGAATTTGACAGCAGGGAGCACGGGGTGAAAAGGAAAGAGACGGCTGTTATTATGTGTTATGTTCCTCCATGAACCGAGGAAGACGGACCAACTCCTGCAGTTTCAGCTGTTCCCCTTTCAGCCCAGGATGCTTATCCTTGAACTGTGACACTGAGCTGAGAAGTAATGGCATTATTTTGCAGACTGGAAGCTCAACAGGGCAGGGACTATCTCTCTGTTTGCACTCCTTCGGCACTTAGCATAATGCATCCTTGGTGGAGACTGTGGCCTCAGGATGGTGCAAACAGTCATATATATAGCTCACAATACACAGGAAAGCCTCACTGGAAAGTTTAATTGCTATGACAATAGCAACATCTGCGCCGGTAAGAGCCTACTTGTATTCCTACATCACATTAGCAATTTGGGATGATTCTCCTTGTACGTTGGCATCTAAAGTATATTTTACTTTGCCTACAAAGCTCCCCTGCTGTCAAGTGCTTCAGCTTTCCTCCTGTGCAGCATTTTTATTCTAAACACATATTTTTAAGTGCAGCTGGGGCTAAGTGACCAGCAAATCTGATTACTGGGAGTGTACAATGCCTGACATCCTTTATGCACTTGATTCTTGACTCAACACAGTGGGGGCTAATGGGAGCTGTGAGGATAATGCCCTGTGTGGCAGCTTGAGAGCACGGCTCTGAAAATTAACATGGGAGGCTTTCCATCTTCATAAGGCTGTTTTGCTGGCAATGACAGTGATGGGTGGTGTGTAATCCCAGCAAAAATCAGTCCGTGGCACAAACAGAAATCTTATGACACCAGTGAAGGGGCTCTTGAAGATCTTGGATGTCGTGGAGAGAACCTAAAGTCTGACCATTACAAATTAAATAATATCTCAAAAAATCATACTGATTAAAGAAGAGGTGGCAGAGAATTACCATAATAAAGTTTTTCTTTTATCCATCACAAAAAGAGTGGCAGTGTGTGTAAAACAGAGACCTGGAAGATTTATTCGCTGGGATTTCATACAGATATTCTGAAAACTTGGAGACAGCAACATTTCTTCCCTCTAACTCTATGCACAATCAAGTTAAATTAGTAATTCTTCAGAGGAGGGGTGATCCCTTGTTATGTGTCTGCTACAGCGGCACCCTGGCCTGTGAACATACGCTGGTGTTTTTAATAGCTCCGTGATGAGATTTGTTGTAAGAATGGCTCAGTGAAAATGCTTGCACTGTGTGGGAGGTCATACTAGATAATTTTAATAGGCCCTCCTGAACATGAAATATATTATCAAACAGCAACAGAGTAATACAGGCAGCAATTATTTTTGTAATGAGAATGGTGATTGTGTGGACAGCATCGGGCAAAAATAAATGAAAGCCAGAGAATAATAGCAGGCTTCTGTAACATGAAAAGGAACAAACATTCCTATAAACAGAATTATCACTGTTCATGCTTCATATTCATGCATCATTTTGCTGAGCTGTCACCTCTATTTTGCAGAAGGAACAAACAGGAAAGAGGGTTGAAGTGGATGCCCAGCAGCACACAGTGGTGTGCTGGGTGAGAGCTGCATTTCCTGGCTGCCAAACCACTTCTACCAGCTCCTTTTTCCCATGAGACTTCTCACTCACCTATTAGTTCTGAAGTACATTGCACTGGTGAGTTGTCCCTCTCTTGACCTGAGCTACTCCCACCCTGTTGAACACAAGTGACACCATGGGGACCTCTGACAATCGTTGTCCCTCACATCAGACCAATATGACATCTCAGGACAGCTTGGACAGAGGGAGCCCTGTACATTTATACTGTCTTCCTTTTCTTGGAAATTGTGCTGCTTCTGTGTTCAGGGATTATTATTCTTTCCTTTCATTGCTAGACACACATTTTCACACTGGATAGTTTTCCCTGCCCTCACTAGCTACTTGAGACCAATTTGCAGATGCTATGCACAGTGGCTATAAGGCCAGAAGCCAAGTTACCAGCAGATGTAAATCAGGAGCTGCAGCAATTTGCACCAGCTGATTATCTGATATGACACTAAATGTGTCCTTCCTTCCGTCCCTAAAACAGGATGCTCTGTCTACAGGATGTAATAACCGTAAAATGCTAGTAAGATTAAAGACCATCTCTAGTAACCTTTTGCAGTCTGGTTTATTAATTGGACCATGGGACTCACAAACCAGTGTGCTTCTACCTCAACTACTAATTATCTGGCACTCAAATCCTAAATTAAAGACCTTACACAGATGATTGGAATCTTAGGGGGACGTGATTCTCTCCTGTAGTTTTAAGGAGACAGACTCCTTCTTATTCTGTATGTACAAAACTGGGAAGAAGATGGCAGGAATGATTTTACTGCCTTGTTGCTAACATTCATGACACCCATGGAATCCAGGAAAAAAAAAAAAAAAAGAATTAAACTACAATAGTGATGTTTTGGCAGTCTGTGAACAACTGCACTTATACAGGGCTATTAATAGATTAAGATCTTGTCTACTGTACTCCCAACAGCTATCTAAGGATCCTGAAGTGTACTCATAGTAATAGCAATGCTCAGTTATAGAGTTTTATATCTCCAAAGTACTGTACAAACATTAACTAATTGATCATCAGCACCACAGTGATCTGTCAACATTAATCAGAAATACCTTTTGAAGAAAGACCAACCCTGTATTTAACTTGTTCAGGTGGCAGAGCTATTCCTTGGAGGGCCTTGCACTCTGGAGGCTGAATGCCTTCCTACTGTAAAATTAAGTGTTGTAAGAAACACCTGTTGTGGATGCTCTATTTTCTTATTTGACCTCTTGGAAATAAATATTAGAAAGTGAAACATTTCCATTCTATAAGGTTTTTGTATTACATCTGTACATATTACTTGTGTTTTCTAAATGCATGCATTTGTATAAATCTGTACTAAAGAAAATACTGACAAAAATATAATGTGTTTTGCGGTAGTTCCCACTAGGTAGATGAACATACTTTTTCTGTGTCTTTAAATGGTTGCACTGTACAAACAGAACAAAGTTCTTTCGTATTCAGCATCTTTATAGTAGCAAGATTTGTTTCCTTTGACTGTGAAAATTAAGTAGACCCAGAAATAGGAAATACATTTTTCTTCCTTTTCTATTGTTATGAGTCATGATGTTCTTTCAATGACATTGACATATCAGAAAATGACTCTCAGAGTTTGCCTTGTGTAGTTTTTATTATTTAAGTTGTTGTGGCAGTGTCGTTTCAGCACATGAGCAACTTAAATCATAGAATCATAGAATATCCCAAGTTAGAAGCCACTCATAAGGATCCTCGAGTCCAGTTCCTGGCCCCACACAGGACCACTCAAAAATCAGACCATATGTCTGAGAACATTGTCCAGACTCTTACATTCTGGCAAGATCAGTAGTACTGCGACCACTTCCCCAGTAAGGTTGTTCCAGTGCCTAACCACCATCTAGGCAAAGAACCTTTTCCAGATATGCAACCTGAACCTCCCCTAATGCAACTTCGTGTTGTTCCTGTGGTTTTATCATTAGTCACCAGAGAGAGGAGATCAATCAGTGCCTGCCTCTCCGCTCTCCCAAACCTCCCTCAGACTTATCAATCATTTATTCCATCTGTCTCACCATACTAACTCTGATGGAAAGGACTGCCACAGGATTCCATCACAGTTGTAGAAGTAGGTCATAATATCTCCTTCCTTGGAGAAGGAAGCCATGTGGACATGGACCCGAGAACCTGCTTTAGATGTCCCTGTTTGAGCTGGGGAGTTGCACCCAATGGCTTTCCTCCCAAACGCAATAATTCTGTGATATCCTAAATAAAACAGGAAAAAAATTACAAAGCCTCCAGCACTAATATGCAGAATCTAGTGACTATTTTAATACAGAAGTACATGCAATAACACAGACGTAACTATCCATCCTCTAAATACAATGAAAAAATTAATATTTAAAAGCAGAAAATCAAGTTCTTCAGAGAATTTTAGTTGCTAGTGCCCCCTTAAATCAACATATATGCACACGTTGTTAATTATGTGACCATATAGTGCTCTTCTGAACAACTTGGTTTCCCTGAATACCCTGAAATGTAAAGAAACAGTATGTTCTTTGCACATTCCTACTCAGTGGGTGGCCATTCAAATAAAAAAAAGTATATTTTTTCTAATTTTATTTTTTTATTTCACTACACACTATCTAGCCAAACTTTTCTGTTCTTTTCCATGTGGGATTTTCTGTCATTCTAAGTGCTTCAGAAATATTAATGAACTCCAGCTGTATTCCAGTGCAGGGTGGAGGACAAGAGAAGAAGATGATTTAAAGTTTCTTGTGTATTTAACTATTGCATATCTGATTTTTGTAATTTTATTATAACTATAATAAGATTAGGCAGAGTTTTTGCATGCAGTGTGCTAGATCTTCAAGAAGAAAAGTAATAAGGAACAAAATCACATTCCTTGTCATAGTATTAAAATGCACATGATTCATTGGTGGGTTTGGGAACTATAGTTACATCTCACAGACTCCTGCCACTAAAATAAGAGAATACCAACAGTATCATAAGGGTTCTTCAGAAGGAGTGGTTAGCATACATTTTGTAAGCCCCATGAGGCTCTCTGTTGCAAATGTGGTTTGCAGAGGGTTTCCACTGTTGGAGTCTCTACAGAATGTGAGATGGAAGGAGCAAAACATTAGTAAACCAACAGCTCGTGGGTGTGCAGACTTTCAGTGTGGGCTGATAGTACCAAGCACTGACTGACTCAGACAACATCAATAACACTGGTGGGTTGGCTGGATGACCAAAAATGTAAGCCTTTCTGAATTGTTCATTTTTTCCCTATCTATTATGACTCCACCAACACAAGGATTTTTGTTGTTGTTGTTGTTGTTATTGCTCCCAGGCATCTTCTCCGTAAAGCCTCTTTCCTCCCTCTTATTCTTAGCCTTCTGCTTCCTTTTCTTTTCTCTTTTTTCCAATTCAATTTCAGCATCCCCACTTGAATTCTCTTTTTCCCCCACTAACTCAATTTTCTTCCCACACTTCTCATCAGTCCTAATCCTATCCAAGCAACTTTGTTCCCTCCTTCTATCTTGTTCCCTCTTCCTTGTTACTGACCTCAATTTCCTCATCAACTCATGGTCTCACAATGTTGTTATATCCTTCACACTGGTCCCAAACATCTGTGATGCACATGGAGATGTACCTCAACAAGCCGTACCAATTGTCAGTCCACTCTTTCTGTATCCTAGTTCCAGGGCTACTGTTCTGACTTTGTGTTTTAACTACCTAAATCATCTTCTTTCTAATCTGTTTTTAAATCAAATTTAAATCAAATTAAATCACATTCCAGCTTGGCTATCAACAGAGAAAGTGCAAAATAAATTTTTCACTTTTAATTGAGGATCCTGAATCACCTGAAGCTAGGAAAAGAGAGCTGTCCTTGAAGGATTGCCTGGTCTATCCCTGAAGGGCACGGAAAGTTTAGAGTATGCTTACCCTGTGTTTTGGGCATAACAAACAGCTCCCCAGGGCAACTCTAGATCTAAAAGCAGTATGATAGCATTAACAAGGTGCTGATATGTAGGGTTACCTCGCTGAACTGTCTGAATATAGCTGTGCTCTTTCCAACACACATTTTCTCTCCACTTGACTCAGAACAGATTAAATCTCCCCAGCATACTGCTGAATTGTCAGATTCGCCTTCATCCTTCACTAGAGGCTGAGTTACACCATATGTATGCTCAGGGAGGTGGTGAAATCATTGTCTCTGAAGCTTTTCAAGGAAAGGGTACATGCTGCACTAAGGAACATGGTTCAGTGGGCATGGTGGCAATGGGCTGATGGTTGGACTAGCCAATCTTAGTAACCTTTTCCAATCTTAATCATTCCATGATCCTATGATTTTATGTCAACTAAGGGAACTCTTCAAAGAGATTTTAAATGTAACATTTAAGCATGCATTTTGTCAAGTCTTGGTATGTATTTGTATGCATATAAGAGGTTATGTAAACATCTTGGAGAGAGAAAGAAATAAATTTCATTCAGGAATTAAATTCAGGAATTTCATTAAGGTCTGTCTTGCTCATCATTTAGGCAAATGGTCAGATAGGCTTCCAAAAGATGAGCCCCTCAGCTTCTGTGGAGAACATCCAAACCTCCCAAGCCTGCAGAAATCTCAGGACAATGTGAAATTCCTCTCAGTTCTGTGAATCTCAGCTTCCAGTATACAAGATTATTATTTTTTTTCTAATCCCAGATGGAGTGTGAAAGGGAAAATGAAATGAAAAGCTTTCTGTCATAGACTTGGGGTACCTCTAAGTCTTAAACACCCTTAGAGAGGATACTTTTTGGTTTAATACATATTATTCCAGTCTACTGGGAACAGTCTCTATATCACTTGCAAATTCTGTTTTGCTTCTATGAACTCTCTGTGTATTTCTACATTTGTGCTATCTTTTGGTGCATTTGCTAGATGAAATCACAGCAAGTCTGTTGCTGAAGGAAAAAATGAACAACAGATCTTCTGAAACCAAGGTCAGACCTCCTTCCATTAGACAGCTTCTCCGTACACTACCAGTAAAAGTGGAATTTTTTTTGCTTGATGTTATGTCAAAACACAGGTCACTTCAATGAAGCAATACCAAAATTTTATGCATTTAGCTTTGAAATGTCTCAGCATTCATAAATGAAATGGATAGTGTGAAACTATTTTGTTTAAAATAGTCTACCATGGGATAGGAAAAAAAAAAAAAAAAAGCTCAGTGAATTTCCTCAAAAAAATGCAACTCTTTTCTTCTTTGTTTTGACTGAGTGCAAAAGGCAACAGAAACATCTTTTATTTAATGTAGTGTAATGATTGGCTAACCTCAGAATCTGGGATAAAACACACACATACACACACACGAAACAAAACAAACAAAAAAACAACTGTAGGGAAACATGTATTATCCTAGGAAATTGGCTTCATACCAGACAGATCACTCTGTGTGGAAAAATTCTCTTTTACTGGACAGAAACTTTAGGACATAAAGAAAAACCTCCATAATATACACACAAACACACACAAAAACACTGTTTATGTATATAGTTGCGATTTAGATGTAGATTTTTCTGGAAAATGTTTTTATCAGTGAGTACTTACTGACTATACTCACTTTTCTATGTCTTTCCTTCCTTCCTTCCTTCCTTCCTTCCTTCCTTCCTTCCTTCCTTCCTTCCTTCCTTCCTTCCTTCCTTCCTTCCTTCCTTCCTTCCTTCCTTCCTTCCTTCCTTCCTTCCTTCCTTCCTTCCTTCCTTCCTTCCTTCCTTCCTTCCTTCCTTCCTTCCTTCCCTCCTTCCTTCCTTCCCTCCTTCCTTCCTTCCCTCCTTCCTTCCTTCCTTCCTTCCTTCCTTCCTTCCTTCCTTCCTTCCTTCCTTCCTTCCTTCTGTCTTTATTTCCATTTGATGGGTGACCATAAGCAACAAATTAACCACATATTTGCAGTGGCAGCACAAATTGTATGAGTTATACCAGAAAACTTTACCTTTAACCTTAGAAGTAGAAGCTTTGTAATGCAGAGAAATACCATTCATAAATTCCTCTTTGATCTCTATAGCCAAGGTATACACAGAAGCAAATGCATTTTAAATGAGGCTACTTCCAAGCTGCTATAATGGATATTTTATCATGGTTTACACTGCAGAAAGTGCTGAGAAGGGAGCAAGAGGATGGGGATGGCAGGGTAGAAGCACTGTATGCTTTTATACCCTTTTAAGGTTGTGTGTGATGTGTCCCATGTACAGGACGAGGAGTAAGGAACTGCAAGATGGCTTTTATGCTATTTTCTTGAGGCTCTAGGCAGGAAACAGCTTTTCTTTTCTACCTTATTTATCCCTATTTGTAAAATGAGCATGAAAATACTCTTTTCTAATTTAGAGTATGGAGGTTGAGGTCAGTGACAGAAAATCTGAGTTGAAAATATGGAAAAAATAGGTATCATTATCTGTGCTCAAGCATCCTGCTCCCCTCTATACATTTGAAAATTACCCTTGATCCTTTCCAAGGGTGTACCGCAATACCAGTCGTATTACCTTTGATACAATCCTTAGAAACACTGTGATCCGTAGTCATGATTCATGGCTGGACTCTCAGAGGGAGTAAGTCCCTGATCTCAAAATCCCACCAGCATTTTTGCCAGTGAATCCAACCCCAAACTCTGTTTCTAGTGTGCATTTTAAGTACACTACCCCAGTGAATAGCAGCTCTGTTAATCTTCTATCAGGGACTCAGCTGACTCCAATGTAGAAAAGCACTGTGGCTCCTGATAGAACATTTGTTGTGTTTCAGCTATTACGGTAAGTAAATCAAACCTCTGTTCTTGGATGCATTCCCTCTTTCTATCCCAAATTACTCTTTCAACTCACTATCCCTCAAGGATGCTATTTCAATGTTAATATTTTATGCATTTAACTATGATAAATAAAGAATGTAAACATGGAACATGAATGCATTCCAGAAGGATAAAATAGCACTGTAAAAACTCAATTTTGCTTTGATTTTCAGAAATTATTTCTTAAGAGAATTAGAGGTGTACAGAAGAAAAGGCTTGCCAGGCAAAAGTTATAATAAAAAGCAGAACAAGAAAATAAACAATGTTTTAAAGATCTAACTATCTTTTTGCAAAAAATACCTTGGGGAAGTGAAAGTAAGAGTGGTGTGCGCTGATTAAAAGATGTACATGTAACCTTTGATTTCTTTCTTTCTTTCTTTCTTTCTTTTTTTTTTTTTTAATGGAGAACTTCAGACTGATAGGAAAAACATGGTAAGAAAATGAGATTGCTTCAGCCATATGGGGGTTGGGGAAATATTTCCAGGACTGCCAATTTTTTGTCCATGTTTCCAGTGCTCTGAATATAGTAGACCTGATGCATTAAAAACTCTCAAAATAGAAAACACTAAAATATTCAAAGATTTTTCTGAATGTGAGAGGAAATTCAAGCAATGTCGCTTTTTTTTTTTTAATAGAGAAATTCTGCAAATATAAAAAAAAGAAAAAAGAAAAAAAAAGAAGAAAGAAAAAAAAGAGTGGGAAAAAAAAAAAAAAAAAGTAGAAAATATCCAGGCCATTGGCTTCAAGGGAAAGAATAGGGAAATAAATTAGAAATGTCTTCGTAACATGTTCTCTGAGTATTCTGGGATCTCCTAAAAACACACAGTGACTCAGAAAACTTGGGATAGCTGAAAGAACAGGGTGAAGGTGAACTGAGGAAACATATAGTTTCTCCTTCAGGATTGGGGAGCTGATATTTTTGCTTTTACCATAGCATCAAACCAGAGATTTTGCCTGAGTAATGCTTGAAATGATGAGAGTGGATGGTATGAACTCAATGAGTGAGAGACTGACTATAAATAAGTTGTGATGGGGTGGAGTTTTACTTCCATTTTTTCTTGGGTTCAGTTTACTGGCATTAGAGGAAAAAGGACATCTGATGGAAAATTTTCAATGTTTTGAAGGCATGATAGAGGAAGACTTTCAGTCGAGATCTAGTGCCAGCATGAGATGTTCATGCAATCTATTGCTTTACTCTGCCTTTGCACATCTTTCCTCCATCATTTTCCAGATGTTGAAGTCTGCTATTTGTGCTCCTATAGAAAATGAGGAAACAGAAGTAATATACAAGCCTACAATTTAAAGAGTACAACATCATTTCTGACTTGTTTATCCTAAGATATTACTAATTTTGAATTACAAAATCCCACCTAGTACTCTATAACTAACTCTAGAGCTGGATGGAGACCTTGCATTTTACATTGTAAATTGGCACAAATGATGCCACTTAGAACATTATGGCAGGCTTCAGCAGGAGGCTTACAAATGCCACTTATAATTAATAAAAACTCCGATCTCAAATACATTTCACAGTTTGTTCCTGGGGAGAAGTACTTCACACTTTCTGAACTTTCAGGCTGCTGGGTTGAGCGCACAATTGGTGCAGTTTCTTTTGAAGTGGATAATCCAGTACACGGCTGAGCAAATGACAAACCAGATGTGGAATGAAAGGTACCCCTCGGGGCTCAGATAACCTGAGAAACAATGGAATCTGCGGGACATTTCTAGTGAGTCAGACCCTTGTTCTGCTCCACAAAAGGGGAGAAGAAAAAAACAAAACCACGGTGACACATAAAACATGCAGCAACAAATTGATGGCAACTTCTGCAAATGGGAACATGAACTACATGGCATGTGGATAAAAGAGAAAGCATCTGCAAAACATGTGAGGAAAACTGAAAATAATTCTAGCAATTATGATTATAGTGTTGTATACTCTACTGCACTTAATTACAATTTTCTGTTCTTTTCATGCTATGGAAATGGACTAAATGGACTACAAAATATATCTCAAAAGACAAGCAATCTGTGGCATGAATAGGATCCTTCTTTATCTTAATACAATGAGGACTACATTTCATAAACATGGCAGCATCTCCCTGATAATTCTTCAGAACAGAATTTTGATTAAAAAATGAACATTGTGAAAAAAATTAGCAGCTATTATTATTTCATCTGTGAACATGAATAGGATTATTAGGAGAATTAAGAAGAGGGTATAAAAAAAAACAACACAACAAAAAGTAGTTTACTTTGAGAGTTACATTAAAAATGGCAATGTTTCCTTTTCTTAAAAATAATCCAGTGTTATTTTATTGAAAGTGAAAAGGCAGAGTTTTTAAAAATCTCCATTTGCATGCTTAATGTTTTCCTCGTTTTTCTTTATTGGAATGAGGAGGTGTGCAACTTTTGTAGTACTCACATCCTCAGTTAAAAGTTAAAACAGCAGTCATAATCATTAATCTTAAATTGTGAACCAGAACAGTTTTTCTGGGTAGATCTATAAAATATTTTGCAAATAATGAATTCTGTTTAGGAACATTGGTCTAGAAGGGACCCCTGAGGGAACTGAATTAATTTGCAAGGGTTTTGTTTTTTTCTTCTTATTCTGAATGCATTTAAAAATGTACACTCATGTTTCAAGTGTAGGTTTCAGGCAGTTCAGATGTTCCACTGAATTAAATGA
This sequence comes from Gallus gallus, assembly GCF_016699485.2. Classification (NCBI taxonomy): domain Eukaryota; kingdom Metazoa; phylum Chordata; class Aves; order Galliformes; family Phasianidae; genus Gallus; species Gallus gallus. Next base: position 191,601,963 of record NC_052532.1, on the reverse strand, counting down.
GCTGGTGCAGGTTTATAGGACCTGAAAAAGTAAGACATTATACCTACTGATAGGGGGAGTTGTATGAAAGCATGGTGTTGTACAACATAAGGTTTTCAGTGGCACGAATTTGGGACAATGGCATACTTGGGAATAGTAAAGCTGCAAGTTACAAGATTCTCTGTAAAGACACACTGATAAAACTTGACAGTTCATTGCCCCATCATGTATACTGCAAGCCTCATTCATTTTATAGATTTTTTGAGTATTTAAGAGTGCAGTGAGTTGGATAACTTGTCTCTAAATAACTTAGAAACTCTGGTTATGTGTTTGGAGAGAAAGGCTTAGCTGCATGGGAAAGCTGCTGGAGGCAAATAGCAAATAAAAAAGCTGAAAATCTATGTGTGTGTTTGAAGAGAAGCAGGAATCTCTAGGTGCAGGACTATGAAATGAGAAGGAAGACAGCAACCAGAGCTGTTTTGTTTTGGACACATCTTAGGAGGAAAGCAAGGAAGAGAGTGGCTGTGAAGATGGAAGTATGAGGTGTGAGCAAGGTGGAGAGAAGAGTTTAGATTTATTGGAGGTGGAGGAGTAGATGGATTTAATGCAGGGGCATTTCAGCCTTCTGGGCCATACTGGACATTCCAAACATACCACCTGGGAATGCTTGAGGGAGTGAAGAAACTGAGTGAGATAAATGCTTATAAATGTGCTTATTGTGCAAGTTATTCCTGTTTATAAACCTTTTCTTTTTCCTTTTTTTTTTTTTTTTTTTCTCAGAAACACTTATGAAAGTAGTAGGGAGAGTTATTTACTTTCAGGGGAATTTTTCTTCAGTATTCACTGTGAAGACATTCACTGGCCAACTATAAGGTGAATGCTAATAGGACTTCCCTGATCTTTGTAGAAGTCATTATGGCCATAGATAACTTAGATCGTGCTCTTTGATGTGCAGTATGTAAGGGTAACAAATACACCAAGAAATGAATGGTGTTCTAATCCTGCTAGGCTCATGGCCACACAAGTCCAGCTATCCACTGTTCAGTCATACTTGATTAGCTACACAGTGTCTACTGAATAGTTTGTGTTTGAGTTCATAAGAAATGGTCTGAAGTTAAATTCTTAAATGCTCTTCATCACAAATTCATCTTCCAGATTTTCTGCAGACTTCAACTAGATTACTCCCGATTTATATCATCTATCAACATAGAATCATAGTCTGGCTTGGGTTGGAAGGGACCTCAAAGACCATCTAGTTCCAAACCCCTGCTACAGGCAGGGTCGACAACCACTGAATCCAACACTAGATCTGGCTGCCCTGGGCCCCATCCAAACTAGCCCTAAACACCCCTAGGGATTATATGTCATTGATAATGCTGGTACACATTTTAGGATAAAATTAATCCTTCTCCTGTCTGAATCTGTGTTAAATTAGAATATTGCAAAGACTCCAGTATTTACATCAGAGAGTTTACATGCATTCAGATATTCTGTGTGACATATTCTATGAATTTATTAGTAGTTTTTTTCAGTTTTTCTTCTGCAACCACCTAATCTAGGAGCAAACTAGTCTCTATTGTTACAGCTTTTACAAAATCTGACATCCTTGCTTGAGGTCATGTTGCTGAGCATTTCCTTCACTACCCACTGCCTTCCACAGAGGCTTTGTCTAGACTTAGCAACACAGCTAAGTGAGATTGATTTATCCCAGTCTGGACAAGCTGTACAGCTCTCAATCTCAAATTTGATCTTCTCTTGTCTGTATTTTCTTGGATTTATACAGCTCAGAGAAGCTCCTAACACTCCCTCTGTAATTGAGACAGCCATGTTTCATTAGTGGGTAGCAGGACTCTATAACTACCACACATCTATTATTGTTTGTTTAAACTTGTGTTTCACCAACAGTATGAAAATGACTTCTTTACAAAGGATTTTTCTTGTTATGCATTCTCTAAATATATATTTTTTGTTTGAAGGAAAAGAAATTTCTTGTTGTGGTTTTTCATAAGAAGCAAAAGATGGTGACTTTTTTGTTATGAACAGCTGCATCTAGGAAAATGCTGACTACTAAAAAGTTAATTTGAACATGTATAATGAGATTACAATAATTTAATTAAAGTCCATTTAAAAATCTAATATTTATTATTAACTTGTGTACTTTCTAATTATTTTATAGGGTTTTATTTATTATGGCAAGAATCCAATCATTACAACACTGTGAAACTTGGTACATTTATGAGCAAGGAAATGCATTTGCAAACTTTGTTTAAAGAGGGAATTGTCAGAAATGTCACAGTACAACCTTTCACAAAAATGAGAAACTTTGCTTTTAATGGCACAATCCTTCTCTTCCTTGTTAATCTACTAAATACTATATTAATAGTTTTGGAGGGCAAGAGGCAAAGGAGGACTGCACATAGAAAGCAAAGGGCTGTGTAATATCATCACCAAAAGATTAAGAAGTAAAATCAATATCTCAGTGTTCACCCAATGCATTGTCTTTTCCAATTTTTCATGTGGACACCAGAAATAGATTCTGATGTCAGCTTCAGTCCTGCTCTTAGGAAACATTATCCTTGCCTACAAAGAAAAATAATTTAACTGACTTTAAGTGAATAGCAGTTTAGAAAATAGGATTTCTGAACAGTAATATTTTTCTGAAGACGTTCATAAACTACTCTGTGTAGTGCCAGTACTCTTAACTAAGTAGCACCCTTATATCTGAATTCATGAGTTATGTACACAGAACACCTGCAGATACAGCAGTGTCAGCTAAGATGGAATCAAAGCTGTTAAGAGAAAATGAATATAATAGAAAATGAATATGTTAATAGAAAATAAAACCTGTTAGTCTTATTTTCTGAAGATATTCTGGTATTTTGTCACCATCCTTGTTTCCTCAAAAAATCAATAAAATTCCTGTAATGATTTTGAAATACTTTAATCAGGATTTTTCCACCATCTTTGACTAGGAGAGCATAACACATAAATGGCTAATTCATCTTTAAATCAGGCTTTCCTGAAAGACAAAGAGGCACTATGAAAATAATGATACTATAGTTACCCAGAGAATTAAACCCAGGGGGAACTGACTATATCATAAAGATCATGTTTTTAATCCACCTCTATGTGAATGACAGATGGTCATACCAAAGAAACAACACATTAAGCAGATGGACTTGGTATCTAATTCCCAATTACAAGAGTTGCCCCAGGTGGAAGATTACTTCTACTGATGAGGGAAAATGATTTGTCCCCAGTTGGTGTCCAAAAAATTGTTCACTCTACTCTTTAGCAATAAAGGTTCATACTCACCTTTCAAAGTTAGGTTGTAGCATTAAAGATCTGATAAAAGGCTCATGGAAGATGGCTGTTAAGCTTAGTAGGTTATGGATCAAACTTTAAATGTGAATGATAAAAAATTAGGGACAAGAATTTGTTAAGATATGCAATCCAGGTGACTGGGCTCTGCCCTAAGGTTAAACATGAGAAAATATTAGATACAACACAAGAAACTATGAGACCAACATAGCAGCTATGTTTACACCCAATATGTATACTGAGAATATGCATTCAATCTTGCCAGTGCTGGACTCCAAAATGGGAAAAGGAGCAGCCTCATATCTAGCAGAGCAGAAGAGGAATCCCTTGCCCTCAACGACCAACAGATGTATTTTTCCTTTAACAAAATTGCCAAAAGTATTTAAAATAATCTTTGTATGTAATGTAGGACAATGGAGCTGAACACAATAGAACTCTATGAAAGGCAATAAAGCTCCATTAAACTTTGTTCAGGCTTCTGCAGGCAATCATACATTAGTTACCAGCTGTACATAACTATTTAGTCAAAGCATGTATTTCAGTGATAATTCCCCATCAAGTGGATAAATGGAAGTATTGTTGTGATGGATTCAACAAGTTAGTTCTGTAGATTTCTGTGCATCCAGGGGTTAGAAACATGTTCTGCTCTGAATATAGATCATCACATCTCGAAGCAGACACAATCAAACCAGTTTCTCAGATCTCTTTCCCTATCTTATGTGCTCACGGCACTGGCATTAAGTTACAGCTTAGCAAATGAGAGGATGTTTGCCTTTCAAAAATAATTAAAAGTAAGCATATATAGTTTTGGGGTCAAACTAAAATACAATTTCTGATTGATTTATGTAGGCTTCCATCGATAATACTGTTTGTGACAATAGAAAACATTGAATAAACACAGAATTATACTGTTCATTTTAAATTGTTCACCCATTTCAAACACTGACACTCAAAACTGTTTCTGAAACTGAATTCTGAATGCGAAGTAAAAATTATAAGAATCATTATGAACATCAAATGCTTGAACATCTCAAGATTTTTTTCTTCCTTCTTTCTTCTCAAGTAGTGAATTTTGTGAGTAGTTTCAGTATGTTGCAGTTTCTCTCTCCCTACTTCCAAATATTGCTTTGTGCTCAAAAAAAAAAACAAGCCAACAAAAAACAAACAAACAAACAAACAAACAAAAACAAATCAGAACTCAATGCTCTATCTGATTATGTGCAACTATCTGCATGAAGACAAAGATGAAAACTTTAACAGGCACTGGAGAGAAGTGTTCACTTCACATCAGGTGACTTAATGACACATTGTGCAACATGCTTCACTTGTTTTTCTTTAATATAAATAGTAATGAAATTGCAATTTGGTCCAGTTGTAATTAAATCCAATTATTTGTTGTTTAAGCAGATCAGGTTTCTAAACTACAACATTTTCTTGGATTGATATTTATGTTCCATGACCAGGTTGAGAGAGGCAGGGACTGCTGCTTCTCTTTGTCCTTAGGGACTGCTTTAGTTTCATACAAATATAACTTGCAAAAGTAAAGGATGAAATAACCTTTTTGTCAGTAAAGGCTGGACTAAGCCAACTCACCTTTGTAAACAGAAGGTGAGGATCGACTTATATAGCTCTTTTGAGCAAGGCTTTGCATCTGTTTCAGATGCATCTGGCAGTAGAGATAAATTTAAATACAAGCACTCTGCAACATTGACAGCGATATTAGTTATAAAACAATGGAAGACACACATAACTATAGATTGGAAAATTTGAAAGGAAATTGCACTGATCAAGAATGCAAGAAAAATATTTCTTTCTTGCAGATGTGCATTTTCTTTGGCTAGTTACCCTGCTGAAACTGTCTTAGCTCAGTAGCTAATGCCTTTTGATTTGTTCCAAAAGTGAGGCAATAATTTCAGCAGTAAAGGTAACATAATTCTTCTTTAAATGTAAACTACTTTGGAGTAGAAATAATAAAGGTCTTTCATACACAAAATAGTTCTAGTGAGGACACAGGGCAATGCTACAGCTGTGCAATGGAGACTGCATCACCATACAGATTTACTGCACTGCATCATAAGGAGATACAGGAGAAAAGCAAATAGCCTTTTAGGTGAGCAGGTGAGACTTGACATTGATCAGACACTTTAAAGATGGTTTACAAAAAAAGAGAAGTTTGGTATGACCTTCTCCTGACTCTTATGTTATTTATTTTATAATGACAGGTTAGTGATTCTCTATGGCAACCACCCCAGGTTGGTTCAGGAGCATTCATGGTTCCCAAGAGACTCACTTGAAACAACCCCTCTTTCTTACAATAACTCTTTGCATCTTGGACTGTGAGGTGGGCTATAGAATAAATATGATCAAAACTTTATTGCTGAGATCTTCATTCACAGGCAGATCTAATTCTTTGGGATATAGGAGAAGCAGTGACGGGAAGGTGAAGGAGACCAAGAAATGACAGGCAAAGCAAGGGGAAGCAAGGAGCAGAAGCATTGGAGTGGCAAATGGAAATATTTATAGTGACTTTATGGCCTTCTTTTAAGGGATAAAATTTCCTATGTGTCTAGAAAGTGTCTGTGATGAGTCCCAGAGATTGGAGCTGGGTCTGTCTGCACCTCCTGTTTTAATGGAGGGGCCCAAAGCACAACAAAGGCCTTGACAAATCTAGAGCAAAGTTTTATCAGAACATAAAGGAGATCCTTAAACTTTGTAAAACATAGAAATCACAGCATACATTTAATACAGTATAAAAGGGTTTGAAACAAACTCCTCTCCTGTCCAGTTTGCCCTTATAAAAGAGGCTTATTTCTTCCTAGCTTCCCTCTGCAAGCTCTGGTTGGGAGCCTTATCCTTCTTCCATTTATGCATTTGCTCCACTATTTCCCATCATTTTGCTCTGTGCAGTTCTGTTGCTCTAGTAGAGAGACAAAGGAAATCCCAGCCTCTACAGAGCAAGTGCTGAATTCCAGCTGGAATACACTGTGCAGCTAACGCATCACCACATATTCATGTTCAGCTAATCAGATATCGTTCTTTTGTCTATGATTAGGTAATGTGAGTACCACACTTTATTTCCCTCCTTTTGGTTGACTGAAGTTAGATAAAAACACTCTCAGTCTGTGGATTTGATTTCCTTGGTCTTTTGCATAAGCAGTTATTCAGTTTTAGTGTACTCAGAGAAACCACTGTTGCACAGGCATCCCAGAGATGTGATCACGTTTATGAATTTAAAAGATTACAAGGCAGGAAGGTCTTATACTTTGAATCCACCCAGTGATTTGTAGAGAAGGCATTCTATATAAAAAAAATCAGTACTTCATTTTAGAAAATATTCACTAAAAATAAAGAACTATGAAAATATAAGTTTCCAATAATTTTCAATAGCTCATGCATGTGCAATCAAACAGAGATTTGAAATCTTTTTTGGTATGCTACAAGTAATGCTAACAGTGGGGCTGAATGAAATCAGGACTTAGTGATTCACCTAATTTTTTTCCAAAAAATATATGTTTGCATTTAGTAGACTAAGTCATACCTTTCATCTCAAAGCGAAAACACTTTGAGAGAAAAAATAATATTTGCACAAGGTTGGAACAGTTCATTCATTTTTGCTTTTGTGCGTTTCAGACCAGATTGCCATCTTCCTTTTCTTTAAGCTAAGGGAATCCTGTTTAGCCACTCTCCTTCTTTCATTTCCAAGTACTTTGAGAACCCATTAGTCATTCCCACATCTCCCATGTACACATTTCTTTCTGAAATATAACAAAGAATAAAGTAGGAGACCAGGAGTGTTTCACTGATATTAAAAAGCAAATCAATCAAGAATAATTAAAAGGAAAATTAGAAGTTTTCTTTAATTGGTAATAACTACACAGTCTGCCTAGTAAAAAGTGAAATACATGCACTGCCTAAGCATGGTGTTACCACTCAGCCACAAAAAATGAGCCATTAATTGATCAATTATTGGTATTTTTATTAAGGTTTTTTTGCTATTGTCTATAAGAGCTCATAAAATTTAGCTCTGTATATAAACAAATATAAATAAAGTGAAAAACGTCTCAATTTAATTGTCAATTTGCAGCTCAATTCACTATAATTCTGTAAAGAAACAATGCAAACAATGCAAACAGAGAAGCACTTTTTAACCATTCTCCTCTCTACTTGTTTTTGACTATCAATCCAAAGTACTGGTAGGGCAGGAAGTTCAGATTTGTATTTCAATTCCTTTCCAATTCCTTTTCCCAGTGGTAAATCTAACAAAGATATGAGTATTAAAGAAGCTACTAAATATCTGTTAATACTTCACTGTCACCTCATGTGTACAAAAGCTTCTCAGAACTTGTAACTTACTTCTGGCAACTATTATTGAGCTCACCCCCGTCATTCGTACTTAACATTAAATGAAGACAAAGAACCTCTTACATAATTTAGAACAGAGAGCAAACTTGCATATTAGTGTATGAGGCAGCATGTTCAGGTTTCCCAGATAGTCCTTTGTTGAATGAAAACTCCATTCAGTTTGACTACCCAACAAAAAAGGTGTTATCCGTGAGTCTATCAGTTTGGCTTTCCATTGCACGCACAGAATGACTGCAGTATCAATGCTACAGCTGAGTTATTGCAAAAAGTTCCATGTAGCCACCTCACACATGCCATTGCTATCCTGATGTGTTAGATATGTCATTCTCTTATTTTCCCAGACACAAAACACATGGTAAGACTGATACAGATAAAATGTAGATTTCATAAATATTGCTTCTCAAAAATCTTGTGTTGCTCAGGTGATAAAGTACAAGGTACAACTACAAGCTTTTACATGTTCTTTCAACTAATGGTAAGAAGAGAACTGTGGGACATGAAGGGGAGTAAGCAATGCCATCCACAGTAGTTTTAATTTAGGGCCCCTAAGAACTGAATAATAATGGTAAAACATTTTGCTTCCTTTTCTGACCATAGTGAATAGATGATACTAAGACTTTTTTTCTTTGGACTGTCCTAACGTCAAACTTGAACAGAAACAGGAAGCATTTGCTTGTTCAGATTTTTGTTCTCATTACTTAAGTATTAAATTATGTTGGATATTAGAAAAAAAAAATATTCTCAGAAAGAGTAGTAATGTATTGGAATGTGCTGATCACAGAGGTGGTGCAGACAATGTCCTTGGAGGTGTTCAAGAAAAGGGTAGATGTGGTGCTGAGGGACATGGTCAGTGGGCATGGTAAAGATAGTTTGATGGTTGAAGTAGATGATCCTAGTGGCCTTTTCCAATCTTAATGTTTTTGAATTTAATTTTGAAACCTTTTTATGTCTAGATTTATTTTCCCCAAAATAGGTTTTTTTTTGTTGTTTTTTTTGTTTGTTTGTTTTTTGCCATTTTTATCTTTACACACACAGGGATTTTCAGTGGAAACAACTCTGATTAGAACTATTCTTAGGATTTTGGGGCAAAAATCTTTTTGTGGTAACTAGAACTTTCACTTCTGGAAGGCACAGTGCTCATCTCTACAATGAAAATCAGGAAAAATGATCTGAATTACACAACTCTACAAATATGACATGCTTTTAAAATAAGCTAAATTATATCCACATTGATTTCCTGATAATATGCATTTACATTGCTTCATTAAACCATTAAAAATTAATTTGGAATTAATTTCCTGCAATCTCCTATGCAAAGAAGTTCTTACAGAAAGAAGTGATTGCTCCTCTTTATGTTGATATATATCTAACTTATTGGCCTAGATATTTACCATGCATTCATTCATGACAGATTAAAAATTTGAAAAAGATGCATAGAAGTGATATGAAGATATGAAGATATGAACTCTATTCGCCTGTGATATGCAGAGAACAAATCCTGCAGAGAGGTAACTTGGTCCTGGGTCACCTCTGATAATTCTCTAAGCTGCAGACAGTGTCAAGGACATGTAGAACTGGTCCAGGTGTCATTTAAAGTGCATTTTCAGGTGTTTCTCCTTTGTGAAGGACAGGCAGTCCTCAAAGGCAGAAAGAAGCCCCTGTATTTTCAGCTAGCAGTGGGTGATGTTTCCTAAGATACCTCTTGCTTCTTATGTCCATGTCCTTGCAGGCAGCAGAATGGAAAATGAATGTTAAACGCTTTGATAGGACAAGGGGAAATGATCTCAAACGAAAAGAGGGGAGACTTAGATTGGATACAAAGAAAACATTTGTTACAATATGGGTGGTGAAGCACTGGTACAGGTTGCCCCAGAGGGGTGGTGGACCTGGAGACACTCAAAGTCAGGCTGGATGGCGCTCTGATCACCTGATGGAGCTGTGGGTGTCCCTGTTCATTTCAGGCAAGTTGGGTTAGATGATCTTTAAGAATCATTTCCGACTCAAATAATTCTATGCTTCTATTATATGATTCTATGATTTTCCGTACTTTCCGAAACTGGTGTGGGCACTACATTTGTTTCTACTTGGCCTATTATCCACTTTTAGCATAGCTGAAGATTTTGTTTTCCCTTCAATGACTTTCATGATTTCCAAGTCTCTCTGTTCTGTTCTTTCTTCTTATCTTTTAAAGGATCTTCCTTATTCTGGATCAGCTCACCTCAGCCTCCAGTCTCCATTAGCCCAATGCCAGGCACATAAAATATAATTTTGGGAAGTCTGCCACATAGCTTCCCTACCTAACAGAAACCCTCTGAAACATTCCACAAATCTCTAGTTCCTGCAAATCCTTTATGAAACTCTATTATTGAGTCTGCTGAGAAAAGCCTTAAGAAATTGACTGTTGACTATCTGGGTGAACAAAAAATAAACATTTCCTTGTATTGTCCTATTCCTTTGCATGAGCATGTTTTTTCTTGCCTTCTACGTTATGTACAGGGTCTCAGAGACAGAGTTTGTCACTTTAATCTGCATTTTTCAGTGTTTAGCACAACAGTTCATGACGAGGCCTCTAGGCATTATAATAATATAAACAATAGAAAAAGATAAATACGAGGCTATTCTTAAGGGTTGGGTTGAAAAATCTACCAGATCAGTTCACTTCTCTGGACCTTTCATTCAAGGTCAAAAAGATGAAAGAGCAGAGCTCCATCCATAAAATCTCTCAGCCCTTCCCAATCTAAGGCACTTCAGCAACTTCTTTTTATTGTTACTTGTCACATTACAGTTCTGCACAGTTAAAAAACTTCATAGAAGCTACAGTTATTATAGTTATTAACATTTTATGGCCTTGTTATTCATACCTTAAGCTCCTTAAAATGAAGTGGTGCATTTTAAGGGAGCAGCATGTATTTAATTGATTCCACTGTAAAAAGATTGCCCTACTTCAGCGGTTTCCAATCTTTTTCCTTGGGTTTTGCTTCTATTAATGATGACAATATCAATTTTATCTCTTTAAGTGAAATGATACAAAGCAGTTCAAATTTCCTTACTGTGCTTTGCGTCTGTGCTTGGTTTAAACATTTTCTCCTCTTTCATAATTGAGCACCGTGGAACGATTTGCTGTGCTCTTAGCTACTTGTTCATGCACATTTCTTTTTCACTTCAGAGTGTAGAGTCATGGATTCATTTTTGTTATAAACTATCTTGAATTATACCACATCTATGATGTTTTAAGTACATGCCCTTGAGAAATGCAAGCAAGTTGCTGATTCTTTTGAGGAACTAACTTTAGATGTCTGTAGAGAAGATACCTGTATTCAGAATGACTTAATTAGAATCCACTTTCAATTGCTGTAGAGAAACAGGACTGCTCACTTCTACAACTTCAGTAATAAACTGCACCATAAGACTCGTCTCTTCTAGCCAGGCTCCTTCATTTCCCATGACTGTGTTGGAATCCTAGAGTGAAATAGTTAAGAAGTCACAATCCTACGCAGCTTTTGTGTGGTGGCAGCTTTGTGTATCAAGGTTGCTCTGTGTTTTGAGTTCCAAACACGTAAATAGAAATATCATAGAATTATAGAATCACTAAGCCTAGAAAAGACCGCTAAGGTCATCTAATCTAGCCATCAACCAATCACCAACATACCACTGACCATGTCCCACAGTGCCACCTCTCTGCATTCTTGAACACCTCCAGGGATGGTGACTCCAGCCCCTCCCTGAGCAGCCTGTGCCAATATTTCACCACTCTTTCTGAAAATATTTTTATTCCAAATAGCCAACCTGAACCCCCCAAAACACCATGTGTTGCCTTTCTGTTTTGTACACCTGCACCAAGAAACAAGGACAACCTTACTCAAAGCACTTATAAAGATGCAAACGGAGGTGTCATTATTCATCACAGGGGATTGTATTCATTAGAACGTAAAACTCAGCTATTCTGGTCACTACTGAAAAATGACCTCCTTATCTTTCTCACTGAAACAACTTCAGCCACTTTTGTTTCGATGAGGTTAGCTTCTATTTCTTTGAGATCAAGAAGGTCAGGAATAAAATGAATGAAAAAAACATAGACAACTGAATTACAGAACAGTAATAATGCCAAAGTGGTATGTGCTCACTTTATGTTTCCCAGACTGCATAAGTCATTATAATCTTGATAATTCAGTATTGTGACAAACAGTGATGGAATAGGAAATGGCCATGTTAAATCTGCTGTTATCAAAGAGGGTAATGAGTAAAGGAAGTAGTACAGATGTAGTAGTACAAAAGTAGTACAAAAACTATTCTTCTCTACACCATAGATCTTTACAGCCTGACACACTTCTGCTCTATTGGCAGCCTCTGGATTGGAGAGAGCCAGGAGCTGGATGTGTTGTGACTGTTCACTGAACAGGACAGAGGAGTATTGTAACACAGTCTACACTCAGAGCATGCCAGGATGGTGTCTGGCAGCTCATGAAACATCTGTCTCTATGTTTCAATTAATTCAAAATTTAAAAATATGGTCAAATATAGATTTTTTTTTCCATTTTTCTTGTTTTTAAGAGTTAGAGAGAAAATTCTAAATGGTTCAAAAATCAGTAATTAATTTGGATGACACAATAACAAAATAATATGTCTTTCTCATCCTCTAATCTGAAAAGCTAAAGGTACTATCAAAATGCTCAAAAACAGATTAAGTCTCTTTGCAAGTCATTCTGTTGTTTTTTGTTTTCTCCTCATTTTACTCACACACACAAAACAAAGCAAAGAAAAATTAAATTACTGCACTTGAATTGTATTTTGTTTCTAGATCTGAGCTAGGTAACCTGCTGACCTGACTCACTCTGCACACATCAGAGAAAGATCCTTTATTCAATGAGAAGAAATCTCTGTAAGTAGTGTTCTCCTGAGTTTCCTAACAGGATGAAGATTCAGAAAAGGAAAAGAAAAAGAAGACAGTAAAAAAAAAACAACAAGGGAAGTTGAAGAACCAATTGTATTTAGATCATCACATCTTGCAGCTACTTTTGAATATCCCTGCTATCAAATGAAACACCTCTATTCTGAATATAGCCTCTCAGCTCTATATATTTTGCATACCACTGAGGAGCACAGAAGCAACATTCCATATCCTCTATTGGCTGTTTGTCTCCTGTGGTTACTGCATATAATTTGTTCCCCTGCTATAGTTGTTCAACAGCTATCTTATGTTGCCCTCAGTAGTTCTGCCTACGTAAGATAGTAGAGAGATGTTCACAACTGAAGGCATTGAGAGATGTGAAAGAGTCAGACATAGGCCAGCTATTGTTTATGGCTCCTCTTTCCAACAGCTTCTTGACTACTGTGTGGCACTCATAATCCTCTCAGGTGTGGGGCTCAGCCCTTGGCCAATGATCACCAATCATGCCACTTATCCATCCACATCTCATCTGCCCACATTCCTAAGAAGGCTCAGGCAGGAAGAACTAGCACTCAAACACCATCATAAAATTAACTGGTAGCAAGAAGCTCAAGTAGAAGTAAGCCCACCATGCCACCATTCCACCAGTGCCAAACTGGTCTCTTAAAATCTTCCTTTTCACTGTCCTAAATACACCATTAACTGAGTGTTCAACACATATTGCAGCACTGCAAAATTGATGCTGACTTCAGAAGTGGGAATTCATCAGGCCTGAGTTTAACCATACAAAATCACCCTCCTGGGACAGAGTAGCAAGGCATTAGCACAGGCTGCCCAGGGATGTTGTGGATGCCCCATCCTTGGAGGTGCTCAAGACCAGGTTAGATGGGGTCCTCAAGAGCCTGATCTAGTGGGTGACAACAAGCTCATGGTAGGGGGGGAATTGGAACTAAATGATCTTTACGGTCCCCTTCAACCTAAGCTGTTCTATGATTCTATAATTCAATGATTCTACAAAATCAATGAAGGTAAATATTTGCTATTCAGTCTACACTTCTAAACCCCGATGGCTGTCTTTTCAATTTCATCTCAGATTTTCCACAATGTTTTTACTATGTATAAATTAAATCCCTGCTCATGATCATTAATGAACATATTATTATAAACACTGACACGTTTTTGGAGTAGCTTGTTTGACACTTTCACTACATCCAGTATTTACTGTTACTGACTTTGATATCGACAAATGAAATATTTTAGAATAGTTGATATATTATTTTATTCATACAGTTGACATTTTTTACAGGAAAAAAATAAGTAATTTGAAAATTATTTTACAAGTTGAGCTCGTTCCCACATAATAAATAAAATGAAATTATTAACTCTAACTGAAGTATTATTATATTTTCCTAGCTCTTCTGCCAGGGTATTGCATAAGATCCTTAGGGTAAAATAAGAGATCTTCTAGGAAGAAAGAAAAGCGTCTGCTGAATATTGTTGAGCAATGCATTAACATTATTCAAATTCCTTTTAAAGAGCACTCCTTCCCCCCACAGTTTCTTTTTGACAGGTGTCAGTTGGTGAAGAGATGAGTGAGGGGGTGGGAGTTCTTATCTAAAAGGGTTTAAAATAATGTTTCTGACATTATTTGAATCAAAATTACTGCCTAAGTAACGCTTTAAGGAATTTTGTCTTTTAAAGGCTATTCAATTATGTTACACTTCTCAGTAGCTGTACCTTTCAAACACCCTTCTATCCCCTGTGGGACTTGTGTCATTTCATTTTCACAGGGTATAAGATGGCATACTGGTACATGATAGGTTGCCATTATTAACTGAACATTTAACAAATATTGGTCTAAGGAAATACAAATGAGCTTCAAGGGCTTGAAGTGCTGACTTGGTTTGCTGTGAACCTGTGGCACTTCAGCAATTCTGCAGCTGTGGAATGATGGGGATCCTGAGCCATGTAGCAGACTGGGTATGCATTACGCTAGAACAACGGCTGAAGAACAACAAAGATTTTCTAGCAGATAATTTTAAGTAAACTTGAAGGATTATCATTCTGCTCTGAACCCTCTCCCTTTTCTTTCTGTTCTCTTTTCAAAATAGCATTTTTCAACCTTGTAGAAATAATAAATCAATGATGAATTCATTGAATTTATTTGTGCTTATCTTTTGAGATGTCAGCAAAGAAGCTGGAATAGCATTAAAGAAGATAGTGGTGGAAAAGTTCACTTTTTAATATATATGATCAATACTGACTTTTGTCATTTATAAACATAAAGTATGTGTTCTTCTCAATACATTGTAAGTCGTAATTGATAGATGAATGGAAAAACTAAGAATAGTATTTATATTTTAATTTTTTTATAATTAAGTCTTTTCTTTCCAGGAGTAATGAGATGTTGGAACAGGCTGCTCAGGGAAACAATGGAGTCACCATCTCTGGGGGTGTTGAAGAAAAGGGTAGATATGAGACTGAGGGCCATGGTTATTGGGGACAGTGGTGATGGATTGGGGTTGGACTAGCTGATCCTAGTGCTCTTTTCATACCTTAAATGATTCTATGATTCCATGATACTTATTCTGCTAGTAACTCATTAGATCTCAATTTTAAAGTCTTAAATTCATGTTTACAAAGTAAAACACCTAATTTCTACCTTGCTAAACTTAAGGTTCTTGAGCAGTTTGCTAAATTTATATGATCTACTGCATGAAGACCCACATAGGCATTGGCAGTCTAAGTTATCTCTTACTTAGGATTTGGACACACCATAAAATAATACACAACCATGCTCCCTTAGTGACCTACTGTTGTGATTAGATGCATGTCCTTATCTCAAGCTTAAATACCAGCAAAGGAGGTTCATGGTGATGTACTTAGTCTCACTGCTGTTGAGACTAAGAAGAGACAATTGACCAATTACAGCATCCCTTTGGTTAGTTGTCAAGCCTTGAAGTGTGGAATAGATTAGGTCCTGATACCATAACCTCTGCGGACTGATGTATCAGACTTAGAGGTGCTTGGAGGGGATGGCTCAAGGTAAGTGTATAATATCTTACCTAATAAGGGTTTCCAAATTTTGAAATGCTGAGAAATTGTGGCTCTTTTTTGGAAACTTTCCTTTTCATTCATATTTAGGGGAAAATAAGCATTAAATAGTCCTAAACAGAAAGAGTATTAACAAAGCACAGAGTTATCAAATACCAAATAACATGCATGTAGTTACAGAACTGGGTATAATGATTTATATCTGGAGACAGTTGATAACTAATAATTTAATAAATTTAAATAAATTTAATTAATGTCAACATAAGTAGATTTAACTTTTTATAAGACAAAAACATATATATACATATTTGAAAAGAAAAGGTAAATAAAGTTATTCCCCAGTACCAAAAAAAAAAACAACAAAGAAACACTGAAAATCTAATCTGTTTAGAAAAAAAAAGAAAAAACAAAAACCCACCAACACAGAATAATATCAATCTATCAGTACACTTTTCCTTCCATAAGCTGAATTTCAGTGGAGCTTAAAGATGTTATTTGACTTGATTATGTTAGTTTTTGTATCCCGGATGGTTAAATAAACAGATCAAAAACGATTTTTACATGTTTTGCATGATTTAGAGATTTTATTTTTAATACGTGTGTAAATATTTATCAGCTACATTACAAAAAAGAAATGTTCCAAGAGCTAATGTGAATTTCTGTTAGAGAAATAACCATCTAGGCAGATAAAAATGTTATGATGTAGCCAGGTAAGGCACTGAACAAAGCAACAAACAGACTCTGGAACTTACTATTTGAAATGAAAGATGTTCCTCATGTCCCCCCCACCCCTGCTCCTTGTTTCTCCAGTATGGTCCACAGGGGATAAGGTTTGCTAGATGACTAAAAAAGCCAAGCTGTTCACTGCATGCTCTAAAATGTATAATTATTTCAAAGAATTCTACTTCATCTCCTCATCCTCACTAATGACTATTTATATATTGCTCATGTTTGTAAGGTTGTCTTCAGAAATAATAAAAAGACATAATTTGGGGCTCAAAGAGGAGAAATAGGAATCATAACAAGAGCTGAGTGAAAATGGGTGGGAGGAAGAAGGTTTGTAACAAGTAGAGGTAATTGGGTGGTAATTGCATGTAGATTTCAATGTTTAAATTTAGAAACAGGGCAGATAGAAAGATATACAGTTCAAGTTCAGTGTTAAAGAGCTCCGGAGAAGATATTTGAAAGCAGAGTAACTCCCAGCACAGCAGGAAAGAAGATGCAAAAATGCATGTGAATATAAGCAAGGCTTATGCCTGAGTTTCTACACTTCTCACTTGAGAAGAGGACTGTCAAACAGGTTGCCCAGGGGTGATGGATGCCCCATTCCTGAAGAAATTTAACGTCAGCATAGATGGGACTCTGAGCATTTGACTGAGCTGTAGCTGTCCCTGTTTATTGCAGGGGAGTTGGAACAGATGAGCTTTAAGGTTCCTTCCAAATCACACAATTCTGTGATTATAAATAACTGAAGTAAAAGAGGGAACTTAGTACCTTTAAGACCATCCCTTATATTTTCCTCCACTACCTATACTTACATCTTGGTATCTAGCACCTGGAAATGCAGAATATCGCAAGACAGGCAATTTTCAAGATTCAGGACTGTGGTTTTTGTTTTGGTTTGGTTTTGATCCCTGTGGATCCCAAAGAACGCTAGGAAAGAGAAATACTGTTCCCTGGAATGTCACACAGAGGACTGCTGTTGAACACATATCAATCCATAACATTTTCTTGCAGACAAAGCTGCTATGAAGAAGTGAGCTGAGCTAGTGGGCTTTGATTCTATGTCATTTTGGAAGAAAAAAAATAAGAGTATATAACTGAGAGGATTTTCTTTGGTCACTGCATTCTATTCCCTATGACTATTTCCCTTTGTGACTATAATTTGCATCTTTTCTGGAGAAAGCTCTAAGAAATATGGTCTGATTTTTGGGTGGTCCTGTGTGAAGTCAAGAGTTGGACTCAATCACCCATATGGGTCCCTTCCACCTTAGGATATTCTATGGTTCTATGGTTCTGTCATCTTGAAAACTATGTCTAACTTGGAGGTCATGTAACCCTTATTGCTTCAGATTGCTCTAATTCCTAACTGAAATGTATTTATGACCATGATCTGCTGTATCTTGTGGATCATTCTCCTCTGATGGTTCCCAATCCAGTATATTTGTACTTATAAACTGGTTCCTTGCTTAATAATTTTTTTGATCTCTAGACTTTCAATTTAGATCACTTGTGCAGCAGACTATGAACTTCCTTCTGCCCAAGTTCATATCTGCGAGGAAAACCTTTTAAAGACTACTTCTGTAGTACAAATGCTTTCCTACCATTGTATCACACATCTTTCTCTAAGTATCATAATACTCATCCTATCTTCTTTTACTTCCAGCTGCTGAGAAGCTTTTCCTTTCTATTCCCATAGATTAATGTAGTTATGGTGACGTTCATTTTTCACCTCTGCACTGCACTTCTGTTTTTCATTGTGTATATTGCTGAATGGGAAAAATAATGTACAATCTCATCTGGTTACTGACCTCCTCCATGAATGAAGATGAGCCATAAACATATCTGTTGCTCCCTTGCCTGCTGGTAAACTCTGCTTTTCAAAGCAATTCACAAATATACTTCTGAATAACTTAGAGATTCTCCTTGTAGGTGCCTCAGCAACTATGTGAATCCTTTTTAACTATTTAAGCATAAATCACAGAGAGAAAAACAAAACAAAACAAAACAAAACAAAACATCATTAGTTTGGAGACAAACAGGTGAACTAAGCTTCCAGGAAATACTTGCACAAAATCTCTTAAAAAAGAGATTTTTTTTAAATAAGCAGAACTGAATTTATAATAACAGTCCCCATATAGAAATAGTCTTACCCTGAATATGCATTTTCCTATTGCTATCTGCTAAACATTCAGATATTTCAAAGAGACTTACCAAAACAAATACCATAGAGGTATTACATAGGCTAAAGTCACTGCAAGCAAGTTACGGTATTTCTGTTTTTTAGAGCAGTACATTTGATTTTAAAAGCAGAAAGAAAGTGAATATTATCACAGTCCATGACATTTGCAGAGTGTCCAAAGTGGATGTCTATTAATATGAAAATAAAGCATTTCTGGAGTCCAGTTGGTGTTTACTAAGCTCTTCCGTTAAAAAAATTCTCTTGGACCTTTTCTTGTATTTGCAAGATGAAAAAGAATAAGGATATTCATCCAAACAGGAAGAAGACAGAAAAGCAACTCAGAAATCACAATGTTTTTTGAAAGATTTTCTTCCTTTTTAAATAAACTGACTTTTTAGTGCAATCTGAGAACTCACATTGTAATATTTGCAGTTAATTTTAATGAATTTTTAAGAAAGTGCTGTATATCTCTTTTTGATCATATCTATCAAAAGACAAGAAGTAAGCAACTAATGAGCAATAATCATACAGGGCTCACTGCCACAGCCAGCCAAGCCTAATCCAGCAGGATTCCCAAGGACATGTGCTCTATTACAACATGCTGCAAGGAAAGGTTTGACCAGTGTGCATGTATGTTTTCAGTAATGGAAGACTAAATTAGATTGTGCTGTATATCACCTAACAAAATATCAGGAGAAACTTCTTTACAGAAAGGGTGGTTAAGCACTGGAATAGGCTCCCCAGGGAGGTGGTTGAGTCACCATCCCTGGATGTGTTTAAAACCATTTGGATGTGGTGCTCAGGGACATGATTTAGCAGAGGGTTGTTGGTTATGGTACTATGGTTAGGTTGCAGTTGGACTTCATGACCTTTAAGGTCTTTTCCAACCTGAGCAATTCTATGATTCTATGATTCTATGAATATAAGGTTAATACAGTTCCCTTCCTATCCAACTGTGCTGTCCATATGGCTCAACCTTGGCAGAGTGGCCTGAATAGCAGTAACTGAGATGTCTGCTCAGAAGGACAAGAGGAAATGGCCATGGGAACTGGAGCTTCCCAGGCAGCTCTCCTGTGTCATATGAGTGCCAGAGTGCTAGCACAGGGACCAGAGTGAGGCTGAGATCTCCTTGTAGATCTCCAAAAGACCCAGGAGGTACTGTTGGGCATCCTGCTCTGGGTGTCTCTGCTAGAAGGATCAAGAGCCCTCCAACCAATTCCATCCTGGAATTCTGTAAACGCTGAAGACATATTTGCTTGTAATTGATAATGCTGAAGAGGAAGGAATCCATCAACTGGATTAAATAGCAACTATACAGTAGGAAATATGTTTTGAAAAAGAGAGTCAACCTGAAAAGAAATATAAAGGAATCATAGCACAGAAATATGTGGGGAAAAAAATCTTTCCCAGTGGGGAAAAAAATCTTGCAGGATTTAGTGGCGGTCAATCACTCTGATATTTGTATAAAGCCCAAGGGTGCCTGCTGCTCCATGGATATTGGGAAGAGCTTGTAGCCATCTAGTGGGCTGGCACTGTGGGCTTAACAAGGAGAAACTCACACCTGATACGCATGAATGTCAATGCTCACTGGTGTGGATCTGGACACACTCGAGTGTGGCTTGGGTATGGCCATCATGTTTCCCACAGGAGAAATACAAAATCTGGAGATTTTCCTTAGAAAGTGGGTGTGCTTTTGTAACGCCCATGTGCTGGACATCTGTGCTCAACTTTGTGAGTCTGTATGGGTGTATCTGGGTGTGAGTCCAATTTTATGGGACTAGTTACAGGAAGATGTCTACAAATGTGTAGGAATTCATTAGCATTTTGTAAGTCCATAGTATTGTGGTTTATTTGTTTTACTGCTGAATTGATCCTAAATGTATGGCTCATTGATTGTAAAATAATGATATGTTGTTAATGAACCTACAGACCTCCTTTGATACCATTTGATTTGAACCACATGAACTGAGCAAGATTTTTTTCCCTTTCAACACCTGGTAATGGAAGCGCTGTTTTTAAGGAATAGTAATAAGGTAAAATCTTGGGTCAAAAATCAAATTTAAAGGGACCTTTTGATGGGATATTTGTAAAAGTTTAAAATTTTCAGAAAATACAATTTATATTCATTGCACTCATTTTCAAACTATTACCCTATGACAAGAAGTATCCACATTTTTTTCTGCTGAACTGAAACAGGAAATGTTTCTTTCAGAACTTTTTTTCCAGTTCATTTTTAGCTTAGTGTCATAGAGACAATAGTGAAATTCAAAGGGCTCAGGCAAACACTTCTTGATTGGTAAATCATCCTGGCCCAAACTGGAGAAATTCAGACCAGATTCTGGATCGATGCTCCATTTCATGATTTTATCTCTAGTTGAACTTCAAAAGATTATACTGTTCAAAGGATAATTTGGAACATCAAAAAAAAAAAAAAAAAAAAAAAAGAAGTTACAATGATAAACATGAATAAAAATTTCTGTGATTATATTTTTTTGAAAACAAACAGGTTTAACATGTTTTCCAGTGAGGTTGTGAATGCCCCCTCCCTGGAATCATTCAAGGCCAGGTTGGATGTGAGCAACCTGGTCTAGAGGGAGGTGTCCCTGCCTATAGCAGAAGGATTGGAATTAGATGATCTTAAAGGTCCTTTTCAACTCTAACCATTCTATGACTCTATAAACAAAGTAAATGAAGGTGGCAAGCTGCGAGATACTCACTAAATGGACTGTCTGGTAAGTATCAGAGTGAAAAGGACAGCCAGAGGTGGTGATGCCATCAGAAAAGAGCAGTGAGGAGGAAATAAGTAGAGAAGTATATACATTAAAGAGAGAGAGAATAAAAGAAACTGAGAATTCAGAAGTGTACCAGAACACCCTCTGAGTTTATTTTGAACGGATCCAATCCATTTTTATTTTTATTCTTTTGGTCTGTAAACTATAGCCACTGATTCTTTCCTGCTGGCCTCTGCTTCTTTTAGCTACTTATAAAAAGTAATCAAAGAATTACAGCACAGCACCATCTATGGTTGCTAAAACTCCTCAGAACCACAGCATTAGAGACATTGGGCTATGCTCAGCAGAAAATGGGATGCTATTTAAAAATATATCAAAGAATTGCTGAAACAGCAGTAATGGGGGGTCTCATGCATATAACTTGGGTTACAAATTTATTCTCTGATCTTAGTGGGACCACATTCCAGGAAAGTGATAAAGAACTTCACCAAAAAGTATAACCAAGAGCAGTTTATTTAAAAATAATAATAATAAGGGGGAGGAAAATATTTCACTGACACAGGGAAAGAGTAAGTATAATATTAGCACAAGCAGTCTAGTAGCTACCCTAGATCATCCAGATTCAAAATATTTTTTCTCTACATTGCTTTAAAAAAGGCTGTCTTCAGCAAGCCTTGTAACCTCTATTTTTAAGCAGAAATCCTGTGTATTTTAGTAGGCTTCCAGGAGACTATTAACTTCTAAGAAGAAAGGCTAACAGGAATAAAATTAGCTATATATAAACTCAAAAAGGTAATACTAAAGCATTGTTTTACGTAAAGCAATAAAAATAAAAGGCAACTATACCCATAGTTATTATAACTTGCAGATAATATGTAACATCATTTTTTTTCTGCTTTTTCATTTTCTCCTTAACCTTTTCATTCATGTCTTTTAAGTCGATGTATACGAGGCATGCCTGATAAACCTCTTGAAGCAGTTATTCTCTTTAAAAAAAGATTCTGCTCTTGCACAACAGGTTATTTCTTGGTTCACTGAATTACATCTGCTTTGCTTCGTGGTTTTTAACTGCTTCTTAAAATACTATAGAGGCAATAACAAACTCCTGCAATGAGATCTACATCAGACAGACAGACAGGATGTCAATCCACAGATTCTGGCAGAGGAGGTTGCCATGGAATCACAGATATTTCCTAGATGTGAAAAATGCTATTTTGATGTCTTTTGAATTGGATAAGGAACTGTTTGTCAGTAAGGTTGGATCAAGTAAAGCTCATCAAGGTTTAGCTCTGCAAAGTTAGGCATTTTTCAGGTCCTGTCAATGATCAACATGGAAAATGAAACATCCTTAGGAGTTCTGGCCACGTTAACTATTCTGTATACTCACATTGGGATTGTTTTCTAAGTAGCATCTCAACCAAATACAGAAGGAACCTCAGCTCACCGTAGCTACCTATTTTTTCACATTGTAAATTTCGTTGAGATTAATTTCACATTTCCCCTTGTTTTAGAAGGTATAAATTAGTTTTGTAGCTGCTTAACCTCTGAAGGCTCAAATAAAGCAAAATCTCTGAAGGCTCTTTGTGTTTCAGTTAACCCATATGAGGACAGGTTCCGCTCATTTTTGAAGGGCTGCAGAGGTAAAATGTACTGTGTAGGTGAAAAGTAGCAGCATTACAAGATTAAGATGAGATTCTAAAATGTTGAATACTTCCACAGTTTGTAACAGGATTTGGGTAAAACTTTCTATGAAACTATTTTAGCATTTTTTGTTAAAAAGGACTCACAAGTATCCTCAGGAATAAATCATGATCAGATACCAAATAATATTTTCTTAAAATAATTAATATATATATATATAGTACTGCATTAACAGCATGCTTTAACATCAAATCTCTTTTCAGCCAACTGCTTTAAATGTAGCTCATTTCAGAACTGAGATGTGATGTAAAGTATTACTTCAAATATCTGAAGTGTGTGACCTCGGTGCATGACTGCAGTAGTTCAGCTGCGGGGAAAAAATATTTGACTGCTTTGTTTAGACTGTAAATACAAAACAAAAAGAAAGAAAGAAAGAAAGAAAGAAAGAAAGAAAGAAAGAAAGAAAGAAAGAAAGAAAGAAAGAAAGAAAGAAAGAAAAAGAAAGAAAAAATCTAGGAAAGGTGACAGTCTTGTTCATCAAAGAAAGACACAGAGACTTCATTTCTGTTAATGACGGCAAGTAATGGCATGCAGAAGATCACTTCAGTGACACAGAAAGATGAGAAAGAATACTTCTATTGTTAATTATAACAATTAATTTATGATGGGTAGAACATTTAATGGAACAAAATAATTACAGGAGGATTGCTTAACTTGGTTATTTGATTATTCATAACTTTGAGAGAGAAGTTTTCTGCTTTGTATGGTGCATGACTGTGCTCCTCTGGATTTCCACGCTCTGCTAGTGAAGCTGAACAAACTGGAGATTTGGCTCCACTGAGCACTTTGAGGGCACCCTGATCCATTTCACTGCATAGTCAGATCCTTCCTATTACATACACTGTTGCAGTGTGTATGGATATCTGAGATTTCGAGGCAAGAGCACATCCTGCTCTTGTGAGGAAGGATGTTTCAGGGCTTGACCTTATGTTTAAGGCCTTGCTGAATCAGGATTTTAACAAATGTCTGAATTCCTTTGAGAAACAGGAAAGTGCTCCTGAACTAGGGCCTTGCGGCTAGATAGGAAGTATTTCTAGAGCTTCCCTAACCCTACCAGTAGAGAATTACCCAGGTCCACAAAGCAGCCTGTTGTAATGGGAGGACCCTCTGAGATCTGACAATAAGGAAAGCTGTAGGAGAAAGATGCCATATATCTCCAGTCTGCAGGAAAACAAACAAACAAACAAACAAAAAAAATGGTTTGACAGGATTGTTCTGTAGACAATGTTCTGTAGACAAACTTCTTACAAGGAGAGAAATCAGAGAGAAAAATCAAAGAATCATAGAATCATTTGAGTTGGAAGGCCATCTCCCCTGAAATGAACAGGGTCACCAACAGCTCAGTCAAGTTCTCAGAGCCCCATCCAGCCTGACTGTGAATGTCTCCAGAGATGGGACGTCCACCACCTCTCTGGGCAACCTGTTCCAGTGCCTCACCACTCTTACTATATTTTTTTCCTTATATCCAATCTAAATCTCCACTATTTTGGTTTGAAACCATGTCTCCTTGACCTATCACTACAGACCCTGGTAAAGAGTCTGTCCCCTTCTTTCCTGTAGCTTCCATTTAGATACTGAAAGGCCACTCCCAGGTCTCCATGGATTCTTCTTTTCTTCAGACTGAACAGCCTCAGCTCTCAGTCTGTCCTTGTAGTGGAGGTGTTACATCCCTTGGATCATTAATAGCCCCTCCCCAGTAAGAATAGTCACCTCAATGAAAAAGAGACAAAATCTGGGAAGTGTACTCTGCAAAACTCGTATTCACGTTGTGTTTCTTTATCTAACCCTGAAGCTTCTAGGAGATTAAACTTGACATGATTAAGATAATGAATAAATAAGTAAATAAAAGAAAACCAAGTAACCGGAGTTTACATTAGGGAACAAAGTGAAACCTTTCCCAAACTAGGGACTATCAAATTACAGACCTGTCACTACAGTTTCCTGCAGGGGGTCAGCACCTTCTCTTACTTGTGACAGACAAAGAGAGTGTGACAGACTTGATCAATATTTCAGTTAACTAAGCAGCTGGATAATAACAGGACTTGAAGCTGACAAAGTTCTGCTTTGAGACAATAAAATAAACATCTTCTAGAAGATGAGTTTTAATTTCTATTTTGTTTTGTTTTCCTTCTATTGTTCGTTAAACAGCTTGCATACATCTGAATTTTCCCTCCTCAAGCTCAAGATTTGTGTGTTTAAAATAAAATTTGCGAAGAGTCTTAGATGTGGGAAAAAAAAAACAAAACAGATGACCTCTTACATTTAAACGTACTTTGTATTACAGTCATTATTACAGTTACAGTTGTTATTATTATCTATTCATCAACTGTAAAAGGACAGCCATGTAGGAAGGGATAGTTAGCATAGTACATTCATTTTCACGTCACTCTCTTGTGATGATCCCTCTCCTGTTTTCCCATCTGATTCCAGCCAAAGGTGTTACAGGGCAATGCAGGCAGATCCAACCAAAAGAGGAGAAAAAACATTCACTGAAAAAAAATAATTTCATCGCATGAGCACTGCCTGAATTCAAGGCAATTTAACTCCTCCAAAACTTATGCAATTCTATGATGTTTTTAAATCTTGCAATGCCATTTTTAACCTAGTGGTGCCCTGCTTTTGAAACTCTAGCCCTCTCCTTTGGATTTCCAGCACTCCCTCCTGGGACTGTAGCTTGAGACAAGCGTGATAAAATCTGACCATGCAACCTCCTCTCTTTGGCAGCAAAATCTGCACATTGTGAGAGGGGCCTCTCAAAATGGAAACACTCACGCATGTCAACAGTTCACTGTAATAAGAGGAACACTGAATACTCTCTCCTTTCTGAAGCTCTCCTGTTGTAAACTCTTTCCTTTGACTGCTCCTCTTACCAACATTTGTTCTTTGGTTGTTCACGGTCAGATTTAGAGGACAGCCTCAGAAATGCTGCCTATTCTACCATGCACAAAGGATTCTGAAAAGGATTATACTGCATATTTCATCTTCTGTATAGTCATAACATTTAAAATGCTATTAAACCTTTGCTTTCACTGCACCGTGGGTTCCTGTATCCTACAGCTTACCGCATTTCAGAGTCTGCAGGGGTTCATATTGTACTCCAAGCTTTGTGTAATGTTGTAATGTTTCTGTAAAGCCATTATGAGGAAGACTGCTGCAAGCTTTGTTTCTTATTTTTCTATGGCAGTTTTGTGTGGCACTTACTTATATACCTTATTATGTATTGTAGTCCCTACCGATCATTTTTCATAGTGATCTAACTTGTTAGGTATTCTTTCCCTAAAGGCCCTAAACAGAGTGCTTCTATGTAATCACAAGGCTTTAAAGGCGATCTGTTCATATGCTGTGTTCAGCAGCTAAAGCTTTACACTTAAGTTATCATCTTTGCGAGCAGAGTATCAGCTTCTTCTGGTACTACTCACGATTTGGTGTTACAAAACAGAAAGAAGACAAAAGACACCTTTTGACAATGGCATGTGTTGATCTGGCCAAACACATCAGGTCAGTGTAGGAGGACATATGTCCTTCCCTCCACCTCAGCTCCAACTTACCAGGGATGAGCGACAGCCTCTGTTTTATCAGAGAGTGATTAATGTGATTTACGCTAGTGCAGACAAAACTGAGGGGTTCAGATAGAGGTTTTAAAATATCTGCGTCCAAGCCTGCCATAGGCAGATGGAGCATTACCTTAACAAAACACCCATCAGAGAAACTTTCTCCAAGATGCTCAGTAAAAAAAATCATAGAATCATAGAACGGTTTGGGCTGGAAGGAGCCTTAAAGATAATCCAGTTCCAACCAGATTTCTGTGGTAAGGGTTGTCAATCACTAAATCAGGCACGTGATCATGTTACCCATTTCTTCTTTTTTAGGCCGTACATTATGACATTAAGCAACTCATCACAGTCTGATACTGCAGAAAAGAAGGAGTACTAAGAGGAAAGGGAAAGATAGCGTTTACATTTCAGTGGCTTCTGTTTGTGTTTATGTTCCCACCCCCATGGACTTTACTTAATGCCTCAAGAAACCTTTTATCAAGAGAGAAAACGCCAGCCCCAGCAGGCTATGGTAAGGCTTACGCTGCTTGATTCAGACTCTCATGCTGTTTCAAATTATTTTCTATCACACATCAAAGAAACTTCCAAAATTTGGCTTGTTCAAATTGCTGCACTACTTCTGGGTGTTGTTTATTACCATTAAACACTCTAAGCCTCCAGGCTCAATTAACTGTTTCATTTTATAACAGCTTTATCATCCATGCATTCATGCATGAATCAATCCCTCTCTCCCTGTAGTTCCTGAAGGCTATTTGTTCCTTCACCAAAAGCTCCCTCTGAAGCCTATAACCCTTCAACAATCCAAACGGATGGGACTTTTGCAAGGCAAATCACTCAGTGAATGCTAAGATGTTCTAAGAATCACTGAACCTCACACTGGTGAGGTGGAATCTCAACCTCTCCTTGAAAGCCAATTCATCTCAACTGCTATTTATTCTGCTTAACTTTGGTCATCAAAAATTCAGGCAGCTAGCCTAACTATGTTGCTTTAATGCCTCATGAATGCAATAAAGAGACAGAGGCATCAGCGCTGGGTGATTCAATACTTTCAAGGGTAGATGTCTGTGATCTGTAGGATGAATTACCCATAGAGGTGCTACATTCTCTGTGTTGGCTGTAGATAATTACCTTTGATGACTAACTTTCATATGGATAAAATTAGATGATGTGATGATAGAATAACCTTGCAGATGAATAGCTCCCAGTGCAGGCAGTTTTTAAAGGCTATGAATATTGTGTTAAACAAACAACGAGATATAAACATGAGATGTTAGTTATAACAGCAATAGGTATAATTTACATACTTCACGTTTTTCAGACCACTTGAAAACATCTAAGTTATCTATCTCTATGTATTTTATGTTGAGATTTATTTAAAAGACATCACAAGAATAAGGCAGAATAAAAGGCAAACAGCACCAGGCTCACAATGCTCACACCTGCACAAATTTTCATAAATTATATCCATGACAAAAGAACGTTAAAACACACAACAGCAAGACCTTGAATCAGGTGGAGTTCAGAAAAGTATCTGCCTACAAATCTTCTTTAAAATGAGCATTCAAAGAGCATCACAAAGACATTAGTGCTCTGAAGCTACTTTTTATTTGCAAACCAAGTAGAACAGTAACATTTAGAGGCAGATAAATTCAGTCCATGAAATAAAAAATTTGAAATTAAGTCACCCAAAAACATATCCCAATAACAGTGCCTAGTAAGAGGCATATTTCAGCATTAATTAAGGATTTGTTGGATTTCTGAAAAACACAAATACTAATTTCCTGTCTTCTGCTACTGATAATTATCTAAACAAAAGCATGCTAACAGTCTGAAGTATGTTTGTAATTGCTACAAATCAGATGTAGCATGAATCCCATCCTACCTGCCTGAATTTTGTATTTGTAGAATTAGAAATCCCATGAATATTCTATCAGAAACATGTTTTTTCCAGAAATCTAAATTTAAACTTGGTGAATCGTGAGCAAATGCCACAGAAAAGCAGGAATAAGTAAAAGAAAAGAGGAAAACATTCTGTGAGGACCACTGGTACCAGGACTTTTCCATTATTTAAGCAGTCGGGCTAGCTTTCCTTCTAATGATTTTGTATCCAGCTTCTTATCAAGAACTTGCTTGCTCCTGGGTCACAGACCAGCAGCAGTGTCAATATGTTCTGTTGGGTTTTGTTAGCACATATTTCCTAGTCTCCATTGCAGATATGTATTTGACCATGTGATGAACTGGGACAATGTGAACTATCTGGTATTCGGTCTTAAGACACAGTATGTAATGGATGCATAGATACAAAATATGCTCTGGCAGATGTGAAACAGTACTGACATGGAGAAAAAGATATATTTGATGAAAGAAAGGGATAATGCACCTTACTTCTCCTTTTCTTTTTCAATATCCCATCTTCTGAATCTCATGTTTCTCATTAGATTTTTGATGTCATATTCAAGTACTAGCAAGAGGCAAGAGGAAGAATCTCATTGATGAAGGCAATTTGGTCTGAAAGCGGAACCACTGTTAGCAGGCAGCAGAGGGGGGTTTGTTCATTATTAAGGTAGCACAGTGAAGTCATTTTAAGAACAACTACAGAAAGCTAAGTAATCTTCCAGGGAAAATGAATCATCTGAAAATTTCTTAGTAGAAAATTACAAGAAAACCTTTCAGCTAGTGTGAAATGACAATGAACCATTAACACCACTACTAATAATCAGCAGCCCAAGCACTGCTCAAAGCACTGAGAGACTGTACAAATTAGCAAGGTTTATTCTTAAAGGTTAATCTTCAGATTTTCCTAAGAGTGCATTAAAAATATGCATCTATTTACTTTCAGAAATAATATAATGGAATAAATGTGGAGGATATTAATATAATTGTTCTTATTTAAGATGAATGAGTGCTTCTCCATTTTTGGTCTTTTAAAGATAATGTTTTTCTGTATTTACTTCAAGTACGAAGTAATCACATAACTTCAGCACATGCTGTTTAGAGCCCCTGGTGTTAGGTGAGACACAGACAAAAGGCTTGGTAAATGCCTTAGCTATTCTGTGCTTCTATTTTTTCCTGACATATAAAATGGAGCAACAGCAATTTCTTATCTTCCTAGTAGGATGCTGTGAGTAATAACTAACAAATGCCTGCAAGGTTCTGAGGACTTTAATCTTATTTATCGGAGAGGTCAAACCCTTGAGCTTCCAGGAGGAAACAAAGATTTTATAATGTGAAAAAACAGAGGTTTGTTCCAGCGCATAGATTAGTCCTGAAGAGAGTCATGTACATTCCAAGCTCCTGGGAAAGAGTTGTTATGTGTGGTGGATAAGGTGATAAATCTTTATGTGAATTAGGATCATGCAGTTTTTGTTTCCAAATAATTTGTTATTCAAAGCCATGCTTTATTGCAAGGCTATGCAAGGCTATACGTCTTTGCTCTAAGACAATTCAAAAAGAGTAAGCTCAGATCTGAAGATGCTTTTGTTCTCAGTGGTGTCTATTTAATTCTCTGGAGAAAGACAACCTGCTTTGTCAAGCAATGCCAGCTGGAATGAACACAGAAGTAGATATTTAAAAAAAACAAAAAACAAAAAACAAAAAACAAAAAACAAAGAAAGAGAGAAAGAAAGAGAAAGAAGGAAAGAAAGAGAAAGAGAGAGGGAAAGAAAGAGAGAAAGAGAAAGAGAGAAAGAAAGAGAGAGAGAGAGAAAGGAAGGAAGGAAGGAAGGAAGGAAGGAAGGAAGGAAGGAAGAAAGGAAGGAAGGAAGGAAGGAAGGAAGGAAGGAAGGAAGGAAGGAAGGAAGGAAGGAAGGAAGGAACAAAGGGAGGGAGGAAAATCCAAAATCCATACAGGCATAAGATATTTGCAATGGAGATAGGAGATAGGAAGGATGAATGAATGACTGCTTGACAGTAACACGTTTACTGATTATGACTGATGAAAATCAAGAGATTTTGAATAAAAATCTGTCCTAGGTTATGCAACCTTTACCCGTATGTTCCAACTTGAAAATGCAATAATTTGATTACGTATGTCACACAAATGAAAATAATATTTAATCTGAATAGCTTGAAAACACATTGGTGAGATGGTAGGCAGTATTATTTCCTAGGTATTTAGAGTAGTTATTATATACTGTCATCTCATCACTTTAGGTTATTTTAGGTTGTGTATAGCCCCTCGGAAATGAAGGGTGAAAGCTCAGTCTGAAAGCAGTGTATTCTTTTACATTGTTGTCACATAACATTGTGTCATTTCATTTGGTATTAAGAGTTGTCACATCATATTATGCTGTAGGTCAAGTAAATGCTAATGTGATGGGACACACCAGATATAGATAGCAGGAAACCAATCAGAATTCATTTGCATGTCCTCATCAACTTCATTAGCCGGTTGGTAGCTCAATATGATCACATTAGTTTTCAGAAGAAAATAGAAATATCTTGTCTAAGTGTAGGTAGTCTAAGAACTATTGAAAAGTTTGTGAGCAAAAGGCGATTTAGGCTACATGTTGCCTAAATATCTTACATGCAAGAAGTAAAATGCTGAATTCAACTCTAGTAGTACAAGACCTAAGACTGTTTTTCATATTCAATAACTAAGGTCTTTTAGTTTATGAAACAGTTTTCCCATAGACTGCCTCTTCAGTGGAATTTTATCAAGCTAGACAGAAAAAGCACCAATGAAAATGTGCAGAAAAGTGCAAAAAACTATGAATACACAGAGATTTTCAAATCATCTGACATATTTTAAATCCCAGGATAAATAACATGTCTGATTTTATTCATTTGTTTTACTTTTAGGGGATGGTACTGTTCATAAATATCATTTTTATATGCCTACCACAAGATTAATATTTCAGTTATAATCAAACAACTTTTCAAAATATGTTGGCTCCCTTCTCTGGCTTACAGACCAGGGTTATCCTGTGTCTGAAGAGTTTAAGCCCGTTCTCAACTCTGTGTTGAAAATCAAGAACAAGAAGAATCACAAAATACATAGTTATGAGATAAATTCTGGAAAAAATAGGACGTGAGCTACCTTTTAAAATTGAAACTCCAAATGCATTAGTTTCTGACATCTGTAATCAATAGAAATAATACCATATAAAAATAAGCAAAGAAAATAAAGGTCCTCATATACTGGGATGATATTTGTCTCTCTGAATATTTTGCAAATAGTACTCTAACTACTGCTCTCAGAAAACAAAGCTTGTAAGGGACCCAAACACAAGCTTACCAGCCTTTCAATTTCCAGGAGGACAGGAGTTCTATGAATCTAACCCATGTTGAACTGTGCCTTTCATACACCGAATCTGCAGTATGTGTACAGGGAGCACAATATTTTTAGATCTGTCTTGGCCACTGTGCATGTGACACAATGTCATCATTTCCCTAAAGAGAGTTCTGAAGATTTTTTATCTCAAAATCTATCAGCAAAAATTAATTGCCAATCAGATTTGCTGACAAAATTGGGTGAAAAATCTTTAAAGACATTAAGATTATGGAAAAGAGCTATAAATAATACACAAACATAAATGGAAAACTTGTTAGATATGCTTTTACTTATACAAGTTTTTTTGCTATAACTCTATAATTCCACAAAGAATGTAGGATTACACAATCAGAACCAGACTTCTTTAAATCGCAGGTCTGTAGATCTTCCTATGAATGTAAAAATTTGATGCTCGGCCAAATTACATCTTCAAATTCTACATTTGATGGTACAGTCATGATGCTACTATATGCACATGAAGCATCTGGCACGGTAGAGCTGTAATCTTAGGTAAGTTCTGTAATTTAGAGTTAAATAAACAATAATAGTAATAGGAGAATGCAGCAGTAATTACCAAAACACTGTTTTTCTCTGATTTCTAATGTAACTTGAAGGCTAGTTTAACTGCAGGTCTCTTGAAAGGTTACTCCAGATACATAAGATCTTTGTCTGTCAAATTCATTTGCTAATCATTCCCATATTTATTTATTTTTACAAATCTATTCTGTCAGAGCACAAATGATTTTTATTCAATATAAAAATAGAAATCCTCTGAAAACTAGCTTCTCAAACTTTGTTTAGCTACTGCATAACTTAATATTTTAACGTACCCTTCAGTCATTGTGGAAATTAAAGCATGCCATGAGTTTATTTTTCTTTTTTTCTAGCTAATGATGTTAAGCTTCAGTGGAGCTCTTTAAAATGTCTTCTATCCTGAGCAACCTCTATGTTCTCAAGTACCACTGATATGGTACCCTAGTAGGAGTCTCTCATAAATCCCTCCTTGATTGATAAGATTTCTGGCTCTAGAACTTTGCATTTTTGGTTGCTTAAGGCACAGTTTCAGCAGGAACAAAACAGAAATCCAAATTGTCAGGATTAATTCCTTCTGGCCAAGAAAAAGAGCAAACAAAAGTGACAGAATTATCGAATGGCTTGGATTGGAAGGGTCCTCAAAGATCATCTAGTTCCAGCTCCCTTCCATGGGCAGGGCTGCCACCACTAAATCAGTCATTAGATCAGGAGACCTCATCCAGCCTGGCCTTGGACACCTCCAGGGATGGGGCTTGACAACCTCTCTGATAAGCCCGTTGCACCTTATCATCCTTTCAGTGAAAAAAAATCCCCTAAAATCTTATCTAAATCTTTTAGTTTGAAACCTTCCCTCCTTTTCCTGTCATCATCTGCTCATGTAAAAGTGGATTTCCCTTCTGCTCCTAAGCTCTGCACAAGTACTGGAATACTGCAGTGAAGTCTCCCTGGAACATCCTCTTCCCCTGACTGAACAAGCCCAATTACATCAGCTTGTCTTTGCAGGAGAAGTGTTCCAGCCCTCAGATCATCCTCATGGGGTCCACTGGACCTGCTCCAACTACTCCTCATCTTTCCTGAGCTGGGGGACCTAACCCTGGATGCAGTGTTCCAAATGAAGCCTCACAAGGGCCCTTTCCCTTTCAGATTATTATGCATAAAAACACATTTCTAAATGAAAACAATCTTGGTTGCTGCTTTTTTTTTTTTTTTTTTTTTCCCTAGGTGTGGTGCAGTTTCCATTTGGTTTAGCCATTTCTTCAGTGAGTTTTAGTGCCTTCCTCCCTCATCTTTATATCACATATATATAGCATGGGAGAGAGAAGCTGCACTGTGTGTAAAGGCTACACACACTTCATTCTTTTTTATTTTTCTCTTCTTTTTTATTTTTATTTTTTCCCTTCTCCTTTTTGTGTGTATAGATATGCCTTCAGGCCCCATTTTGTTGATGAGTTTTGATTTCTGTAAGATTCCACCAGAAATTAAAAGATTTTCCTACCCAGCTGAGGCTCTCATTTTGCAGAACATCCAAGTAGATGCCAACATTTCAGCAGAAGATTTGTTCCACTGACGTGGGTGCTTACGCACATTCTGCATCAAGTCTGAAGTAGACCAGGTGATACTGCTAAACAACAACACCCACACCACCACCCAAGCTGTGCTGAGATGCCCCGAGCAGGATTGTTTTACTTGTTGCTACAACTGCTGGCAAAGTGATTGACAAAGGGGTTTGTCATCTTTCTTGAGCAAGTTGAACAGTGACTAATGGTCCTCATGATGATTGCTGAAATACAGTACCAAAACAATTTAGCTGTTAATTTCTCAGATCTGAGTATTCTTCTGAGTCACAAAGCAAATTCATTTTATTTGAACACTAATTAATAAAACAAGGAGGACGGAAGAGAGAATTAGGCTTGATAAAATGCCTCATTAGTTTATTTATATAACTGTAAATATAGTAGATAAAAATAATAAATATTTTTTTTCTCCTATTGTCTGTATTTATTATTTATATTATGACTAATAAGCGAGTTTTTATATTGCATATATATAATCAGAACATTACTCACTTTGGAAAAGTTTTCTTTCTTTATTCCTTTATAAGCTGTTCCTGTAGGGTATAGTGCATAGATTAGAAGCTCTTAAGGGTTCTGGGTACTACACCTGTTTACATCTTTTGGGATTTACTGTTGGTGATCTCTATTCAGGAAAGTCAGCAGGATCTGAAAGCACCCTGCACCCTACAGACAATATTAACAGGCATCTTAATGCTTCATTAAACAGATGAGTTTTTTTGCATGCTCTTTATGGATATATATGGCCAGCCCTCAAAATGACCTCAGCACACTGAGCTCTGCTATTTCTCAGAGCTGTGGATCTATCTCATATCCCGACAATTCTCTGCCATTGTGTATCCGAAATGCATGTCCATGTGTGATGTTTGTAAATAAAAATGAACCGAGAGGCTCCTAGCTTGTCCTGTAAATATGGAATATCCAATCTGTGCATGTAACTCCTGCTTCTCCAGGTCCAGTGATTACATTGCCCCTTAAAGGACTGGAAGACAAGTGGATCCTGCAATAACAGGGAGCCACTGTCTGAGCTACATATCTTAGACCCTATTAATGGTGTGGCAAGTGCACCTTGCTTTGTCAGATGCGTCTTTTCCTACTGTCCAAGAGCTCTCTGAGATAATTGATTCTGGCACTTCTATTACTACCCAGAAACACAAGGGCATATTTTTTTATAGTCACTCTGGCAGTAGTTTGAGAATTATTTTTCTTCAGGATATTGCTTACACTACCTATTTGTGCCTTCACAGAGGCTGTGTACAGACTTGGCACTCAAACCCAGCAATGAGCATAACGTAAAAGTGATAGATTCACAATGATTTTTTCGTGCAACTTCTTCCTTTCTGATATGTCCACTTGTGCTCTGTGTTTGGTCAGTGGGATGAAATTTAAATTAAAGAAAAACTTACTACTTCAAGATGTACAAATAAAAATATTTTTTTAAATCTCTGATATATACACACATACATTTCTATTTATACTTTTTTTTTTTCTTTTGTACTTGTAACTAAGCATGGAAGAGAACTTACTCTCCAGTCAGATACATTTCACAGAGAAATAAATACCATTACGTATGTGCATTCATGAGTGGTTTCACTGCAGAATACTTGTGGCATTCAGAGATAAAAAAAATATACACAAAACCTATACATTCAGTATTATCATTCCTGGTTGCTCAAATTTGTGCCTGTACACAGAAAAATGATTATGCTGTTAGAATTCAAGTAGAATTGGAAGAAATGTACCTTCAGTGATTATGTATAGGTTATTGTACTGCATGTACTTCAATTTTTTTCCACTTCCTTAAGACACAGAAACTTATGAATATAAATTTTATCAGTGGAGTTTTCCAAGGAGTAGTGCAAAGAAGAAATAACAGCATTATGTTTGAGCAAAGTAAATCTAAGTCAAAAATTATTTTTCAAAGCTGATAGGCCAAATAGTCACAGAAGTCTATTAAATTATACCTGAAATTCTGCACTCAGACAGTAAACCACACATATGTCCACAAAGACTCATTTATACTCAGTTTCTCCTATTAACTGTAGGCATGAGCCTATTTGACCATAAATAATTGAATCTGGGTGAAATTTACTGTAGGAAAAATGGAACCTTGCTGACAGATTTAGCCCTGGCTCAGAGCCACCACATTGTGGCCCCATCTGAGTTTAGCACAGACAACTCATATGATGCTTGTCTTTGCATAGATCACATTCAAACATCTCTACACCTCCCTTCAGGTATTTATGGATATGATTGAGGTCCCCCTGAGCCTCCTCTTCTCCATGTTGAGCAACCCCATCTCTCTCAGCCTCTCCTCTTAGTAAAAGGTGCTCCAGTCCCTTCATCATTTTGGTGCCCTTCGTTGGACTCCTTTGTGTCTATCTGTTGCTTCTCACTGAAGCAATTTCAGCTTTTTTTCTACATGCAAAATGCCACTGATCTTTCATGTAAGGGGTGATAGAAATGTCATAAGTTGTTCTGCAAATGGAACAGGAATACCATGTGGCCTGGTGCACCTAGCATGCTTGGTAGAAGAGCTCAACCATTACCACGCAACTGTTTGTTATTGGATTTTCACAGCCTCATCCTCTGAAAGCTCTTCTGCAGAAGAAACCTCCATAACATTATAAAATGTTGATCAGACAAGAGGGAATGACCTCAAGTTGCACCAAGAGAGGCGCAGGATGGATATTAGGAAAAATTTCTACTCCAAAATAGTGGCTGAGTACAGGAACAGGCTGCCCAGGGAGGTGACAGAGTCACTGTCCTTGGAGGCATTCAAGAAATGTGGAGTTGTGGTATTTAGAGATACAGTCTAATGGGCAATTTCAGTGGTAGGTGTGCAGTTGGACTAGATGATCTTAAAAGCCTTTTCCAATCTTAATCATTCTGTTATTCTATGTCTCCTCCAGTAACACCAATACTGCCAGGACTGGGAGTGAGACCACAAAGGAAGTAATGCACAGGGAGGAGTAGGAGCACAGGCAATAAGACCTAATGCTGTAACAACCTTCCTTATTTTCTGTTTTCCTCCTTCCCACCTTCCCTGAACTCTGACACCCATGTAATCTTGTTGTGTAGAGATCAAAGGAATCAAATCTTTGCTAAAAGCAAGGCATGAGAAAATTATACATGCACAGCTACACACTCTTTAAAATATATATATAGAAGACATTTATGTCTGTTGATAATTAGAGATGTTTATGACATGCATTAACAATAACTCTCCACACTGCCTTTTTGGGAACATGTGACTTCATGTTAATGGCTTGAGTTTGCTAACAATTTACAGGCAGACACTTTCCATTCTAATATACCACTTACTCATTTGTTCTTCATATTTTTAATTTTATGTATATCCCTGCCTGAGCTCCAGAAATGACTTACTCCATCACCCACGCTGCTTCTCCTACTTAAAGATGTAAATGGGTCCCAATTGTACAAGATATTTAGCATATGCTTAAATTTAAGCATATGAATACTCCCACTGAGGTAAATGGGACTATGTACTTAGAGTTAGGCACACACTCACGTTGCCTGTTCAGTGCTAAAAAAAAATAATGTACTTGATTTCCTGATTACTGCACAGCCCAGTGTTAGCTTAGGACATTATTTTACCATGTGGGTGACAGAGCACTGGAACAGGCTGCCCTGAGTGGTGGTGGGATCTTCTTCTGTGGAGATACTCAAGGCCCACCTGGATACCTACCTTTGTGATCTTTTGTTGGGAACTTGCTTTAGCATGGGGGTTGGACTCAGTGATCTCTTGAGGCCCCTTCCAACTGCTGCAATTCTGTCATTCTTTGATTCTGTGACATTATTATATTTTGTGACCTTGTGGCATGTATTTTTGTAAATCCTCTCCTGAACGGTTATCCTGCTGAGATTAACCTTCATTCTCCATCCTTGCTGATGTATAACTCTTGCTTCTTAGCATAATTGCAAGTGTTTTCTCTAATGTGCCCCAAGTGGAGATCCATTCCAGGAGGGCACAGATATGCACCAAGCAGCTGAAAGAGTCCAGCATTAGCTGGCAGTAAACTTCTTTTGAAGATGTAATTTATGCTGCAAGGAAGTTTTTACACAGTGAAATGCAATCTATTCAAATCTGTCCATGTTTTGTGCTGTTTTTCACGCTTTTCCTAGCCAGAGTATGCTTAGGATGATGATTGCAATAAAAGTCAGATCGGTTCGCGCATGTCTTACATAAACATATTTACACATAAATACACCTGAGGGAAGTGTAGTCAGACAACATAATCCCTATTTCAAGAAACTCAGACCCAAGCTGCTTTCTAATTCCCAAGGGACTTACTGTTTAGGAAACCTGACCCTGTTCAGAAACCGACAGAGAATGAGCTCTCCCATTACCCTTAACACTCATTCTCTGAGGATCAAAGCATTTATACACCATCTTGTACAACCCTGGTAATACAGAAAGATTTCTACAGAAAACTGGTTATTCATTCACAACTTTAAACCCAGAATATAATCTGAACATCTGAAAGACTTTGTGTCTAACCCCACTGTCTTTTCCTTTATACTGACAATTTCTGTTCTATTATATACAGCAGACAATAGGAGCTCTCTGTTCAATGATGTTCTATATACTATCATAGTACATTGTTCTTAAACTGAAAACAATTAGAGCCATACACGCTTTTATTTTTTTTATAGCTTTTTACATATGCTTCTAGATCATAATTTAAAAATAATCCTTACTATAATATTCAAAAATGCATGGTTCTTAATGTTACTGTCTGTTAATTTTCTTTTTATAAAAGTACAAGATTCAAAATCTCTAAGGAAAAAAAAAATATGAATTTCACAATGTTCCAATTTATTAAAAATAAATTTTCACCCAGAAAAAAAGAAGACAGCTCAGATGCAATGTTAGCAGTTAAGTAAGAAGAGATATCAGGTAATGTATTAATGTCTGAAAGAACCAGTTCTTGTTTTATGTCTACACATTATATTTTACACAAAATAGCATTTTAAACTGTTCTACATAGTCTTTTGAATTGTTTTGCAAAGGCTTTTAGAAATGTAAAGAAAACAGCATTTTTCAGACTGCTCCATTGTTGAGTAGGAATAGAAAACAAAGAGAAAAAGGATCCCTTCTTACTGAATGGGAAACTGAGTGGAGAAACACAGCATCACCCACTATTGCTAAGGCAAATTTTCTGAATAACAGTCTTACACTGAATAATAGCTACCAATCCTTTCTTGGGCAGAAAAAAACAGACTGTATGCTGAAACAAAAAATAAATTTCACTTTTACTTAATTGATTGATAGTATTTTATTTTAATTATATACATATTGAAAAAAAAGTCAGAAAATTGTCCAATATTAACATGTTTAGTATGAATGAAAATATAGGTAAAAGACTACCTGATATATGGAAACATCACCTCATGAGATGTCAACAGGACAAAACTTCAACAAAAAAGTGTAAATGCAAGTGTCAATCAACTGCATTTTAAAGTATATATAGTGATCATTCATTACAATAGATGATAGGTACTATTCCCTCAGCATATACATATATATATATATATATACACCTATACATAGATAAATATATATATATATTTTTTCCTGGAAACATTCTGATTATCTGGTCAAGAGTTTAGGATCTACAATTATTCTTGATAGAAACAGAAATATCTGTTTCTTTACAGCAAATGGATTCTGGGAAAATGCCTCCTTAGGATTTAAGTGCTAGCTACAGATTACTTTGAAAACTGAGATGATGCATCTCCTTGAGTACTTTATCTGCCATAAACAATCTTCAGATCTGTAGATAGAAACTACGGTCTTGGTTTATTTACAGAGCTATTAGAAGTGCTTCTGTATTCAGCAGAAGGCCTTCTTGCAGCACAAGATCCTGCTTCACCTGACAGACACAGATCAGAGGGAGTGATCAATGATCCTAATGTCCATGAAGTGACTTGAGGATGGCTTAGTCAAACTCTGTGGAGCTGATGGGTTCATGATCTCTACACTTCATTCTTTGTTTCTTGCCAATGAAAATCATCTTTTCATGAAGAATATCTCTTTTTAACATAATAGACATTAATAGTGGAAATGAGCTACAGTGGAATAATGATTAGTAGCCTGCAGCTCATTCACATAGCATAGGATTCCTATTCTTCCTACTTAGAAAAGAGATTTACAGTGTCTGATTTATCTGTGGGTTGAGGCTTGCAGCTTTGGCAAACAGTCTACCCACTGAAACTGGCATGTGAATGACTTGTTAGGACAAGATCTCCAAAGTGGCTCTTAAGCATGTTTCTTAGAATCACAGAATCATTAAGGTTGGAAAGGACCTCTGAAATCATATAGATCAACTGTCTACCTGCCACCAGTATTGACCACTGAACCATGTCCCTAATTACCACATCTACGGGGTTCTTGAATATCACCATGGATGGCAACCCTGCCACCACCTTGGGCAGCCTCTTCCTATACCTCATTAGTCCTTCAGAGAACAAATTTTTCTTAATATTCAGTCTGAATCTCTCCTGGCACAACTACATGCCATTCACTCTTGTCCTATTGCTGTTACCTGGAAAAAGAAGCTGACACTCACCTCACCACAACCTCCACTCAGGGAGTTGTAGAGAGCAATGAGATCTCCCCTGAGCCTTCTCTTCTTCAAGTGAAACAATCCCAGTTCCCTCAACCTCTCCACACAGGACTTGTACTCCAGACACTTCACAGCTTCACTGTAGTTCCCTGAACATATTTCAGGGCCTTGATGTCTTTTTGTAGTGAAGTGATTGAATGGAAACATAGCATTCAAAGTGTGGTCTTGCAAGTGCTGAGTACAGAATGCTCGCCTCCCTGCTGCTGCTGGCTGTGCTATTTCTGATACATTTCTGATATTTGATTGGATTCTCCTTATACAAGCTTGACCACAGCTTTAATATAAATAAAATTAAAATAAATAAAGGTAAGCACCACCACTGTAGCCATCAACATAAATTTTTCAGCTCTCAAAACTTACAGACAAAAACTCTTCTCAGTTTGTGGTTTCTTATTCCAATCCTGCATCACTAAATACATTACTGATAGATTTACTGGCCCAGCTGAAAGCCACATTGAAGCTCTATCATGATAGAAGGAACTGAACTCTAGTAGTCACGGGATATGCAATCAAATAAATTCCACACGTGTGGGATCTGTACCAAAAATATTTGTCTCCTCGGCTCCAGAAATGACTTAATCCATGCTAAAATTTTGGAATGTAGTGCATATCAAAAAAGCTAATGGAAAATGTCAGATTAACTTGTATGAGGGAAGAAAAGATTCTTGGTGTGAAAAGAATGTGGTTTTCCAACATGTTGATTCTGTCTGCACATTTATAATTGCACTGCA
Source organism: Gallus gallus (assembly GCF_016699485.2). Taxonomy (NCBI): domain Eukaryota; kingdom Metazoa; phylum Chordata; class Aves; order Galliformes; family Phasianidae; genus Gallus; species Gallus gallus. The sequence continues at coordinate 191,560,712 of NC_052532.1, read as the reverse complement.
CATAGAATAAGTGATCAAATATTAACAAAAGTGAATGTTAAAATTGCATGTGGAAATACAGTGATAAACACTCATGCAGATGTATTTGTGGTTGAGTAGAATCTGTGGTGCCTTTTTCTGTCAACTAAGAAAGCAAAACCCTGTGACTGATTTAATAAATCTCTGCTTGGCATCTAGCTGGAGTTAACATAGAGAACACAGGATATTTGAAGTTTGCCTTTGTATATAGAGAAGGGAAAAAAATCTAATTATATGTAAGTAACTTCATCTACTGGAGGAAACTACTATATGACTGGAAAAAAGAAGCTAAATTTGTCAGATTAAATATTTATTGAGACATTTTTTTCTGCTTTTATTTTCAACCTGACCAAAGGTGATCATAACTGACTGTATACAGCTGGGACATAATGAAATGGCTTTTGTTGGATAGCCAAAACTTATAGAAATGCATTTAATATTTTATAGTCCCCGTATGACATTTCATGATATCAGACTGACTGCTCTTGACAGTACCAAGAAAACTGCAAGAACAAACACAAAGCAAACAAAAAATGTACTGAAGAAACCAGAAAAGGTTCTGGAAATGAAGATAGTGCAGCTTTCCAAGGTACTAATTTTGTTTGAATACATGAAAAAGAAGACAAATATTTAAATGAAGATGTCAACCAAAGTTAATGAGACTTCAGAGGACTCTACCTGGTTTTAGCCCAACTGAAATAAGTTTGCAAATCATCAAAATCTACTCATTCCTCCATAACAGAAGCACAGAAATATAATTCCCACGATATTCTAACATAACCCCATAATTTATCTTTCAAAATGATAACTGATCATTATTAGTTTTTTGTTTCTGTAATATGAAACTACAAACGTCTAGGAAGAGATTCTTGTACTATCTTGCTGGCTAGACATTATGAAGAATTTCTCAGCGCATACCAATTAACTCTGATTTAGATGTGATCCAAAGTAGGTGCTTCTGTGGAATCGGGCATTCTTAAGATTTAAAAAATCATTATATCTATTATATGAAAATATTTCATCTGATGAGAAAATAACAGAAATGATGATGTGTGACTTGTGCTTTAAGAAGGAAGAACATTAGTATTCTACTAATGGATACAATGTCACCAGAAAGTTCACCTTTCTTCATAATACTGTAATTAGTATTTCATATACTATAATTTTACTCTTGATGAGATAAGCACTTTCTGAGGAAATTTCAATGTCTATATTGCTAGTGCTGGCAAAAAAAAAAGCAATTTTAAATGACAAATTTTAATATCTAATGGTTGTCCCAACTTTTTGATATAGTGGCATTAATATCAAATATTTTAGGCACCTTAAAGATTTTAGAGACTTTATAGCACTGCAAGCAGGCCATGCTCAGCACTGCTTAATTTTCCTCTGTTTTCCTTATTTTTAGTTTGATGAAACCATCTTTATGCCTGACGCAGCTTTGCAGAAAAAAAAAAAAAAAAAAAAAAAAAAAGCCTATTTTCTTTGCCCTACCCTGAAAGGCTGAGTGTCACTTTTGATCTGATCTAAAGAAATCTGAGAATATCACTCCAGGGTTCCTTTCATCAGCAGGTGCCAATTGAGCAGAAGGGAAATGTTACAGAAAACCTTTAAAAATCCAGGGTTCGTGTTCGTGTAAGAAGTTGCATCTTGAGACAATGTGATATATTTCCTCTTATCTTATTGATGTACAGGGACTTGTGTCTGGAAATCCCAGACATGCTAATTCTGTTCCTAAACCTCAGCTCATTGTGACTCAACCGCAGCCCAAAGCATTTTTGAAAGGCTTGATTTACTTTCATTTACTTTCATGCTTAGATGACCTAAATCAGTTGCTGTAAATTAAAAAAAAAAAAAAAAAAAAAAAGTACACTTCTGAAAGATTTTTTTTTTTTTTTTTTTACACATATTAGAGGCACATTATTACTGCACATAAGAAAAAATCCCTCTAGGCAGACGGAAGCCATACAGACTTCATAGGTTTCGTTACAGATCAATTCAAGTGCACCAAAGGGGAAAATATCGCTCTTCAAATGTTTGCAGTAACCTGGACCTCTGTTTTAGCTTAACCTGGGACAAGCTACTGGGTTTTATGTCTAAACCAGGTGGAGTTCTCTGATTGATAATTAGAAGATCTGTCATTGGTTCAGAGCCAAAACCCAAAGTTAACTGGTGTTCACCTTCGTGACTCAAAGGCATAATACATTCTTGCTTTGTCACAGTGAAGCCAAATCCACAAATATTACAACACTATAGCAATGAATTTCATATCTTCACTCTTGCAAAACACTAAAACAAACATAGAAACACAAGCTGCACTCTCTTGATGGCCATGTCTGCTGTGGATTTCCGTGGAAAAATGTGCTGTTTTTTATTTACTTTTTATTTACTCTAGCTTTCATAGGCAAATGAGGGGCACTGGCTGACAACGAACATCTGTAAGGAGGTTCAGTGAGGATAGCTCTTCTGCGTTGTTCTATGCTCTGAAAACAGGACTGTGCTCCTTCCACTGCTGAACAAACTGATTTTTTCCCATGCAATGCTTTGCAGGGCTAGAGGTGGCCAACAGCATGGAGTAATGGGATGATGACTTAGAAAGTGATAATCCATAAAATTGGACAAATATACATTGTACAAGTCAGGGGGGTCCTATAGTGCTGATAGACCCCAAAAACTTTGTCTCAAAAATCCTGCTGTTAGTGTAACCATAAGAAGATTTTCAGTTGACTTCAGTGAACTCAATATCTTCTCTTTTACTCAGTTCACTCACAAAACATTATAGGAAAGATAATGCAGAAATAGAATGCTACTTCAAAAAATGTTAAGCATAATATATCATGTGAAAACTTGTGAAAACTAAGTCACCTTATCTTTTTCTTTATTTTCATTAATTACATATGGAAAATTAATGAAATGTATATCAAGGATTATGAATGATGTCCCTTTACAGATTCAGCTATTTTTTTCATGTTAACAGGATAACAGGCAGAAAACAAAATGGAGATAGGCATTTTCTTTTTACATCTCAAGCATCCCTAGAACTGTGTATCCTTTCACTGCTCAGGAAACAGCTTCAAGAGCAGGAAATTAGTCATCATACTTGGCTAGAACTGGCCCATATGTTTTGCCAAAATTATTAATGGAAATTTGTGGCTATTTCAATTCTTTGAGAATTCATGAAATACTTTGTGAATAGGTATAGAAAATACAAATTTTAGAAGCATTTATTTCACTTTGAAATTTTAAAAGCAATATTTACTTCAAAAGAAGACAAACAAATTTTTAAAAATGATCAAAAATATCCTCAGAATAGCCACAATGCATTGGTTAAACAGATATGAAATAACTGAGGTTTTCTTTGTTCATCAAAACAAATAAACAAATAACCATTCCCTGAATCTCAGTGAAGAGCACCATAACAGGATTCTCTGAAATAATTTCTTATGTAAAAAATAAAAAAAATGTTACTATTTCACTCAGTGCTCCTATATGATCAACTGGGTGTCATGGACTTCTATGGAGGAAATTTCTGCTATTAACAAAGACACATTATCTTGTCTCTATTAAAATTCTACTATAGGCAAAACATTTCTATATTTCACCTCTAAAAGAACTAGAATTTTTCAAGATGTCAGAAAATGTTCATCTGTCCAAATAGAAATCTCCTGTAAGAATGTGCCTCTGCCTGCACGAGTACCTTTGCTCCCAGTATAATTCCCTTAACTGCCTAAATGCTCCAGCAACCCTCTGTAAAAATCTACTGTGTTCTAAACTCGATTGATATTGATTGACTTCTTGTTCAGAATGTACCAGTTAGATCCCACACTGGCAGGAAGTTGCAATTTAAGAGCACTTTTGCTGGGCTGCCAATTGGAGCCATGCTTGGAAAGATGGGAGTGTGGGGAGGAATTGATATTTAACAGCCATTTCACCGTAATCACCTGTTTGTGGCACATTGGCTTAGTCCGGCATCAGGGGGGAGTCAGTGGGTGCTATTTAAAAGCACTTTTACTCCCTGCTTGGGAGAAACATAAAAATAGCCATTGCATATCCGTCTTTAAAAGATGGGTGGAGTGAAAATGTTTTTAAATAGCATAATTTCACAGCAACTGAATCCATGCTCTGCATCAACATTTCAGACTAAATTGTTTTTCAGAAAAAGTTGGTGTAAGATATTTTCTACATTTCTGACCTCTTCTGTATTTTAAAATCAGAGAATCATAGAGGGTTGAAAAGGACCATGGGGGAAGGGTGGGGGATGCCGTCTACCTGGATTTCTGCAAGGCCTTTGACATGGTCCCTCACCACATCCTTCTCTCTAAGTTGGAGAGGTACGAATCCGAAGGATGGACTGTTCAATGGATTAGGAATTGGCTGGCTGGACGCAGCCAAGGGGTTGTGATCAATGGGTCTGTGTCAGGATGGAGGCCGGTCACAAGCGGTGTCCCTCAGGGGTGGGTCTTGGGACCGGTGCTTTTCAACATCTTTATCAATGACAGATGATGGCATCGAGTGCACCCTCAGCAAGTTTGCACATGACACCAAGCTGAGTGGTGCAGTCGATACATTGGAAGGTAGGGAAGCCATCCCAAGGGACCTGGACAGGCTGGAGAAGTGGGCCTATGAAAATCTAATGAGGTTCAACAAGGCCAAGTTCAGGGTGCTGCGCTTGGGTCGGGGCAATCCCAGGTATTTATACAAAGTGGGGGAAGATCAATTGGACAGAATTTATGTTTGAAATTTACTAAGGTATATAGAAACATAGAATCATAGAATCTTTAAGGTTGGAAAAGACCACTAAGATCATGTACTCCAACCATCAACCCAACCACCACCCAACATACCTCCTAAACTATGCCCCTAATTGCCAAATATAAACATATGATACCCAGGGCCTGGTTATCTAAGGGTCATTGTTCAAATATGCATACAATGACTTAGTTTTGGGAATGCCTCAATACTTTGGACACCTTGACACTGACTAGGCAGGCCTGTTTTTAAATTATCAGCGCATTCATAGAGTCATAGAATCACTTAAGTTGGAAGGGACCCTTAAAGGTCATCCGGTATTTGTAATTTTTTTTTTTCTATTTTTTATTCTATTGATTTAAACACACATGTAATCATGAGCACAAAATGGATAACTGCATGTAAGTGCATGCTATATAGAAACCGACAGAAACACGCAATATTCCAGTTACACAGAAATAGCTTCCTATTACCACTGCATAACTCCTACTTTGTGTGAATATTGTCTATATACATGATGTGCATAAATTTGTGCTGTTACTTTCATTAGAAAAACAAAACAAACAAACAAAAAAACAAACCAGTAAGATAGAAAAAATAGAAAAATAAATTACAAAGACATAATTTTAGCAACTTCTTGACAATCACTTAATATCTTCCAGTCAAGCAAGAAAAGAAAGTATGTTAGTTGCTTTTTAACTATTATTCCAATAAAAAGTAATTATAGTGATTAATTGTATAATGATTACAGTAATCACAGCCTATTCTTAGTTGATTAAGAAAGACAGAAGAGTCTCACAGAAAGCATTCTACTAACTCTATCTCTGTTTATTTTATTTGCCCTTTACTAATATTCTTATCAGAAGTCATGAATGGAGACTGCTCAAAAACAACCTTGCTAGTTGCTTTGTATTTGATCCCATGTCCACCGATAAGAAGAAATTCACAAATATATTGAGTGCTATTCTGGAGGTAGAAATTTCTATTACTTTGACCTTAATTATTTGACCTTAATTATTACCATTGTATTATTACCGTTATTACAGTAGTTTTTTTTTCTTTTTCTTTTCTTTTTTTTTTCTTTTCAATTGAATACTTCCTCACCATAAAATTTTGTGAGGGTTTGCATGTATTTTTAAATACATATAATTTTTAATATAATACATTGAGAAGGTGTATAAACACTCTGAAAAAAGTAGATGATAGTGGCATGACAAATGTAGGATTTTTTTGGAGGGATTGGAAATTTTCCATACATCTGCTGGAGAAAACATTCATGTTTCTATCAGTTCCAGTGGAGTTGTCATAAGTGATACCAATTAAGAGTCTGCTCTATCATACTGTCTCTCCTCACAGTCCAATGGGACTCTGGCTTTTGTTAATCAATCTGGTGCATGTTGATATCAAACACTACTGTGACAGGCAGCAACACAAAACCCTAAATAGAGAGAGTGTGTGAGGAACATATATCTCAAAATATGACATACTTTTGACTTTTCTTGCAAAATTGGATAAAAATTAAAACAAACAAACAAACAAACAACAACAACAACAACAAAAAAAACAGATAATAGTTGCTTAGGTAAAACTTGCTAACTGAAAGAAGGTCCAATGGTACCTAAGTCTCATCAATGAACTTGATGTTCTACCATCCTATGTTGACTGTGTGTGGGATTTTTTAGACACAGAAGCATAGAATGAGGGTACGTCTCCAGGAAAAATGCAGGGGGTGTTAAAAAATCTTAGTGTCATGTATCTTAAAAAAGCTGGAAATGAAAAGCAAACGCATTAGAATACATGATAAAAGAGGTCCATCCTGCCTGGGTGGAAGTCTGCACAATCCCGGTGCTATTCAGCAATATGAACTTTACCCTATGGAAGTCTTGCTGAGTTGAGGGTCCCTTAGCTCAGATGCAGCATCAGTAACACAGCTACGTTCTCTGAGAAACTGTCCAAAGATACTCAGCCGAGGATTGTGGAAATCCATCACAATCACAAGATGAACTAATCTCTCCTAAATCTCATCCTAGTCTTTCAGTCAACAACGTCAGATGTATTCTCCACAAGGATGCAGCTGAACACAGCTTGGTGAAGTCACTCCTTCACCAACTTCTGGTACACTGAGTAGAGACAAGAATGCTAGAATCTGTTCAGGTAAATGTCAAGGTTATTACAAATGGAAAACATGTTATTCTGTATAATTCCTCCAGCTGGTGGCCAGGTCAGGGATTTAGCAGGCCCAGGTGATGGATACATGTCAAGCCAACTCCCAGCTCAGCCATACTTGTCCTTCCAGCTAGTTTAAGCTGCCAGTTTAAGTAACTAGCCTGGGCAACAAGGTAAATCTTAAAGAACCATTATTCACCTGGGGACCCAATCTTTTGGTTTCTTGATCAGGACAGGTAGCCCCATTTGGCCAGGTATGTGCTTCTTTTTGCTGCAGAAATTACTGTTCTCCAAAAATATATATACATATTTTATTTCCCTCCTCAGTCCTGAAAATATTTTTTTTTTTTCAAAAAGTGAACCCATTTGCAAAATGAGACTAGTTGTGAAAAATATCACATTTCAGCTTTGAAGAAAATATATCACATTCTGCAATTGTCAAAATGCCCTGTTTTGACATTTGAAAATGAAAATAAAAGAAACTTTGAAAGGTCACTATCAAAACATTTTCTTTTTTAAATTAAGTAAATTCTTTAACTTGATTTCTGCCAAAGCATTATTTTTTATTGTTTCTGTCTTTGCTTTCTTTTTCCTCTCCTTTTACTACCAGCACTGGAACATCTGCAAGGCTGAGACATATTTAGATGCCACATACTCTTTCTTTGGTAAAAGGACCAGGATGCCCAACTGCTTTCATAACTAATGAGAACAAGAAGCTTCTTTTCACCCTACATCTCCAAAACCTGAAAGTACTTGCAAAACAGAAGACTTGTTTCCCACCTGGCACTCATGCTTATATTCCATCACACTGTTTTATGGCCCACTTCAGTTAAAAGACATGCAATTATCACAACTGCTTGTTATTATAAATTCATACATGCATTAGAGGGGCATTTCTCTCTGTCTCACTCTTTTTCTATCAGCTGTAGCCTTTCAGTTTATTCTCTGTTACTCACAATTCCTCTAAATATATCCTTTGCAGAGAGGATATATTGAACCTGTCAAGTTTATTTAAAGAAAAGTTAAACTGGGGAAAAAGCAGGAGTATGTTGGCTGGCCAGGGATGCTAAGGTATTCAAGACAAGGCCTTCCTCCACTTAGCAGACTACAAATCCTCCATATGTCGAGGGAAGCACAGAAAAGCAGATGATAAATGGCAAGTGAGAAACTGTACATTGATAAATGAGACTGCAAAGGAAGAATACATCTGCAGCAAATCCTTCATTGTTGCCTGCAACTCTGTTGAATTGCAGAGTGCTATTTATATAATCAAACCTGCCAGTAATCACTCAATTGGAAGCATGTTCTTACATTTATATGACTCCAGAAAATGCAAGGAAATTGTAGTAGAGAGCAGGAAAAATATTCAGGTTGTACCTGTTCAGCAGATGAATGTGTTCTTTGTCAACTCTGGACTGAATGTCTCTTAGGGAAGAAGTGACTATAGTCAAGGAGAAGGTAGTTTAGGGTCTCTAGGAAATATTCATATTATAGATGGGCTGTAAGAATTGAGTAACCTTTGTGATTTTGACTGCAAAAGCACTTTAAATGGTTCAAAAGTCCAAGATGAAAACAAACTAGAATCTTCAGATTCTTATCCAGAAATAGATATCCAGATAGATATCTTAGGCCCCTTTATTAGCAATAGTTAGTTTGAAGGAAATAGCCATTGATGAGGTTGATTTTTATTTATAGATTAACAGATTGGTGATATTCAACATGGGTTAATGAGGGGGAGTTTGGATTTCAGCAAACCTTTCAATACTATTTCTTACAGTACTGAATGGTGGCCTGTCACCAGTAGGGTTCTGCACAGTTCCCCTCTAGAGCCACTTCTCTTTAATCCTTTCATCAATGATTTGGCAGCTGGATTTGAAGATTTACTCAGTGAGTTTGTAGACAATACTAAATTAAGAGGAACTGTTGACTCCCTTAGGGATGGAAGGTTGAGCAATCACCGATGACTTGAAATTTCAGAATAGCCAGTGTCGGATTCTGCACCTAGCATAGGATAACCCTGACTATATGTACAGACTGTGGGAATAGAGGCTGGAGAGCAGCCTTGTGGAAAGGGATCTAGGGGTTCTGTTTGATGACAAGTGCATGATAAAACAGCCAAAATAGCCAATCATATGTGCAGGACTAGGTGCTGTAATACAAAAAGGACGTGAAACCATTAGAGAGCATCCAAAGTAGAGCTGTAAAATTAGTGAAGGGTCTAGAGAGAAAGATGTATGAGGAGTATCTGAGGTCCCTTGCTTTGTTCAGCTCAGAGAAGTCGAGCCTGAGGGGAGGCCTCATGGCAGCCTGCAGCTCCTCACAGGGAGTGGAGGGGCAGTACTGAGCTCTCATGGGAGGACTCATGGGAAGGGCACAAAACTGCATCAGGGAAGGGTCAGGTTGGGGTTAGGAAAAGTCTCTTCCTAGACAGCTTGTAAGCTCCTTTCCGGAAGGCCACAATGAGGTCTCCATGGAGCCTTCTCCTCTCCAAGCTAAACAAGCTCAACTCCCTCAACATTTCTTCATAAGAGAGGTGTCCCAGCCAATGTATGAGACTTGTTTCAATTGATGATAGCCTGAAGCCTTAAAAATTGAATGATACGGATCCTTGTTTGTAATCTAGCTGCTGAAAGAATCTCAATTTGCTTTACAAAAAGTACATTCTTGCTCTTATAATTCAATTTTAAATACCTTCAGGAAGTTTAAACCCACATATAATATGCAAATTATAGGTACTCTGAAACATCACATTGATTTACACTGTAATTGTTCCATTACTGGTGATAATAGAACATGTCCGTGCGTACTTATTCTTTTAGGCAAGATCACCGTAAAATAGGTTGACATTACTTTGTTTTGCAGCAGTCATTTTAATGTAAATGGAAGAATTATAACATGCCAGCCACATTATAATGTGTTGAAAAGTATCCTGAAGATACTGATATTTCTCAGAGATAGAAAAAAAAATAGTAAAAACTACCCTCATCTGTTCATTACTACAACAGTAAATATTAAAATATTATTGATAGGGCTCACATGATGAAAATGTGGATGCCATAATAGCAAAACAATGGAAAATAGTTATCCAGAGAAAAAAATACATCTAATCTAGCTTTGATGGTCTGGCATAGATTAATCCAGGAGCAAGTCATTCATTGAATGGAAATTTTTTGCATTTTCTCTTTTTCTTTGCCCTTTTTCCACCATTTTACTTCTACTCCTTACTCCCAGTGAATTTAACATCCTGAGATAATTTTATAAATGAACTAAAGATAGGCAATACATTTTGGACCCATTCTGTATATAGAATCCTCGATGAGGATATGAGTGAAAAATAAGATCAAAGTAAACAGCAAAGGTCTAGATCTGACTTATGAAACTCTTAACACAGATCAAGGGAAAAAAAATTTCCTGTACTATTAGCAGATTGGGTATGCAAAGGAAAGAAAATTCAAATATAAATTATGTAAGAATTTATTGTCTTAATCTGATATGTTTGATTCTAAATTTTGTTTTTTAAGATTTGAGACACTGAATGGAAACATTTTATTTTATTCACTTGATATTTGTACTAATGCATAATATTTTCACTTGAGGTTTGGGTAGAAATGAATAGAGTTTAGATATCTTGGTTTACATAATCAAAATGTTTTTTATTCAGATGCAGTGTGGTACTTAGAGTACCAAACTAGAGTTTGCGCTCTAAATGATGACCTCAGAATCACTCTGAATGATGACTTCAAGAATGAATCCACTGCAGTCTCAGCCACTTCCTCTGATTTTCTGCTCATAATTAAAATTTGTACATAAGATGAACATACCATTTTAAATCAGGCAGCTCCAGAATTTTTTATTATTATTATTTATTTTATTTTATTTTGTTGTTGTTGTTATATTACTATTCTTCTGGAAACTTTAGAGCACCTCTGCAGCCACAATGTCTTGCAACAGTTATTCTCACATGAATATGAATACAACTAGCTACAAAGCTTCACTTTTCTGCAGTTATTTCAGATCTAAAAAGGAGGTGTGTGTGTAAAAAGTCGTCTCTCTCTTCCAATACCTCCAGCTTCAAAAAACTTCAAAAGCTTCAAAAAATCTACTGAAAGACATTATTTCTCAAGAGAACTGCTCTCTCATATCATTAGAACATCACAAACACAACAACACCAGTATTCCATTTTGGTGTCTTAACATGAAAACTTGACCTAGATCACAATTGTGACATTTTACAGAAATCAAGACCAACTTCAACCATGATGACCACTATTATTAAACAGATTACTCACATTGCTAATGCAGATACATCTCTGCTTTCCTGTTACATGCACTGCTTCAGAGATTCATGATATTAGACAAAGTGGCCACTGAAGGTGAATTCTTCTGCCTTGTATCAGAAATAGTGCTGGCAGCAGGAGCAGGGAAGTCATCATCCCTCTGTTCTCAGCCCTGATGAGGCAGCACCTTGAGTACTGTGTTCAGTTTTGGGCCCCTCTCTACAAGAAAGACACTGTTCAGAGAAGGGCAATGAAACTTGTAAGGAGTCTGGAGCACAAACCTTACGAGGAGTAGCTGATGGAACTGGGATTATTCATTCTGGAGAAGAGGTGATTTAGGGGAGACCTTACCACTCTCTAAAACTACCAGAAAGGAAGTTGTGACAAGGTGGAGGTCAACCTCTTCTCTCACGTAACTAGAGATAGGACTAGAGGGAATGGCCTCAAGTTGCACCATGGGAGATTCAGGTTGGATGATAGGAAAAATTTATTCTACAAAAGAGTGATCAGGCACTGGAATGAGCTGCCAAGGGAGGTGATTGAATCACCATCCCTGGAGATATTCAAGTAACTGTGTAAATGTGGTAATTAGAAACGTGGTTCTATGGGCAATATTGGTAGTAGGTGTACATTTGGTCTTGGAGGTCTTTTCCAACCTTGGTGATTCTGTGATTCTGTAATTCTGTATTAATATTAAGATATTCATTTGTTTTTGCTCAATTCATTTTGAACCAGCATCATGTCAGCAAGGGAAACCCTGGCTTTTTTTTTTGTGGCTTAAGTAAAGCCACAGAAAAGGAAAGTAAATTCCCCAATTTATGATGTACAAGAGGATTTCCCTGGGATCGCAGTGCTCAGAATGTATAACACTATGCAATTGCATTTCTTTATGAGTTAGTAATGGAATTTGCTGGTAGTTTTCTGCTACACTGTAACAAGTAGGTATTTTTTTAATTATTTTTTTAAGGGAGTCACTATAGAATATAATCCAGAACAGCTCCTCTGAATAACTGTCAACAAAAAAGACAATATGCTACAGAACTTTCAAGAAAGCAAGATTTTATCGTATTTTATTCTATTTTTATTATTATTTTATATTTAAAATGTACTTAACCTTCTATTTATTTCTGCCTTAGTTAATGTAATCATTACAAATATGTATGATGATAAAGGAAACTAGTGTGATTTGAAGTTGCCTCTCAGAGTCACTCCTGCCTCTTGCTGTATTTGTTTGTGTTTATGTAAGCAAAAAAATGGCATGCATTATCTTTTTATGAGCCTTGCGATTTATTCTGTTTTGTTGTCAGACCTCTGGGAATGCATTCTATAAACTTTATTGAGACAAGATACTAGAGACGTTTGCATATTTGTGAGCTCAGCACAATATTACTTTTTAATGCACTTTTGACTTTGCATGGAGAAAATGGAGTAAAAATTGTTAAGTAGCACTATTTCAGGTGGCTTTCTATTTATTTCCTGCCTTTATTTTTTCCTTAGGTTAAAATCAAATAAAGTCTGAATCATTTAAACGTAGAAAGCCACTACTATCTAGTAGTTCAACTTCTGACTGCTCCTGTGACCAAAAGTTCAAATTACTTCCTGAATTGTCCAATCAAAAAAAGCTGTAAAGGATACCACCTGTTCAAACACCTGTTTAAGTACAAATTGAAATGGGTACATTTCACAGAATCACAGAATTGTAGAGTTTGGAAAAGACCTCTAGAGACCAAGTCAAACCTGCCTGCTAAAGCAGGTTCCCTACAACAGGTCGCACAGGTAAGCATCCAGGTGGGCCTTGAATATCTCCAGAGGAGAATCCACAAGCTCTCCAGGCAGCCTGTTCCAGTGTTCCATTACTCTCACAGTAATAAAAATTCTTGCTTTTGGTAGTATGGAACTTCCTGTGTCCCCATTGACTTGACTTCTGCGCTTTAGATGTTTATAAACAGTTATGAGATTCTTGCTCAGTCTTCTATTCTCCAGATGAACAGTCCCAGGTCTTTCAGCCTTGAATAAAAAACTACTTCTTGAGGCAAAAATTATGACCTGTTTTCAAACAATTGTCTATTTTCAAACAAACAAACAAACATGACATTGTTTCTCTATGCTCTACCTGAAATTTGCAGAAATTATCATAAGCACATTGGCTGTACGTTAGCTCAGCTGGCCATGGGTATTCACATACTGGAGCAAGTCCAGTACTGCACTGAAAGAGACTGAAAGAATTGGTTTTGTTCATCCTTAAGACAAATTAAAAGATTGTATTACTGTAGACTTTACTTAAATAATCATAGAACCATAGAATGGCTTAGTTTGGAGATCTAATCCCAAGCACCCTGCCATGGGCAGAGTTGCCACCCAACAGATGGGGCCTTGGGCACCTCTGGGGATGGAGCACCCACAGCTTCTCTGGATAACCTCTACCAAGGCCTCACCACCCTCTGAGTAAAAAATTTCTTTCTAAAATCTAACCTAAATCTCCCCTCTTTTAGTTTAAAGCCATTCTCCCTTGTACTATCATTATTATACTGTGTAAAATGTCAGTTCCCCTCCTGCTTACAAGCTCCCTTCAAGTACTGGAAGGTCTCTATGAGTTCTCTCTGCAGTCTTCTCATCTCCAAGCTAAACAAGATCAACTCCCTCAACCTATCTTCATAGGAGAGGTGATCCGGCCCTTTGGTCATCTTTGTGGCCTTCAGGTCTAGCCAGGACAATGAGAAGATGCAGAGAGGAAAATCTGGTTATACATAAGGCAAAACCTTTTCATTAAGAGAGTAGTCCAGCTCTAGAAAACATGTGCAGAAAAGCTTTGCAGTGTCTGTTTGGTGATATTCAAAATTTGACAGGACAAGTTGTTTAGGTTGATCTAGTTGATCACACTAACCTTATGTAGTTGACACTGACCTGACCAGAATGTTGGACTACCTGATCTCCAAAATTCAGTTATAATCTGAGTTACTTTATTATTTTATGAATATATACATTTTTACAGATTTTCAGCAGTGTACTGTTTACTCCTGCTTTTAGCAGTTTGAAACTAGCCATACATTTCATAAAATTAAAGTGAATATCAATTTTAGCAAGGTGGGGGCTATCTATCATACTCCCTTTAATGGTGTAGCATTAAAAATCTTTCTCAAAGTAGATCTTAAATTATCTATGCTTGTTTAAAATATTTTGGATGCACTGACATCACTTCCTCATTTTACCTGAAAGAGTGACCAAACTGTTGAAAATTCCTGTAGCTGTGGCATCGTACCATGTTGTAAAGTCATTGTTTCCATACACGCACTGAGGAACTTAAAAAATAAAATAAATCATTAAGTATATCTGACAACTGAGTAGCTGCTTAGGCCCTAATTCAGCAGCGCACTAGATTGTATACATCATAATTATTCAGTAAAACACACAAAGAACATGCTGATGGATGTTCCTAGGTGTTATGTTGAATTAGATACTTAATTACGAAAGACAAGAAAGAAAGCAGAACTGATCATATATGGAAAATCATGTCTCCATGGACCTCAAATGAACAGATTTGGGGAAAGCTACAATATAATTTGTAACTTTGCAAATTATCTTAATCCCTATAAGCTTTTGGACTTTGCTGTGAATATTAAAATCTCTGGATTATTATTATTATTTTTAGGTATCAAATACATATGAGGGAAGAAATAATGTGCTGGAGCTTTTTGTCAGAGGAGATTGTGGAGACACAGTATCAGGAGGTTCAGAAAGGATTAAAGAAATTAAGCAGACAAATTAAATGAGACAGATTAGATATCCAATGAGCAAAGTCAATACTCCATTATTGAGTGACTGTTAAAGCAAATAAATAAGACTCATTCTATAGGGCTTTTGATGAACTGTAAGAATGAGTGAGCAGAAACTCCTTGTCATAGAGTCTGACAAGGAGAAGAGCATGTTTCACACATGTACAGAGTAAAGCTATTTATTGGTACAGATGGGACTCAGCTGCAGCAAGAATTCTTCTGAAAAGGATGTGAGCATTGTGAATGCTGAGTTCAACACAAGACAAGAGCCCTTAAGCAGTGAATAAGTCATGCTCCATATTTATGTACAGGAGAAGGAATGTGGCAGGAGACTGAGAGTTTGTATCATTCTCCTCATGAACACTGGTGAATTTACACAAGGAACACAGTGTTCATTCTTGGACCCTTCAAATTCAAAAAGCACATGGAGAAACCAGAGCAACTAATGCAATTAACCTAGAGTTCACAACATAGGAAGTTCAAAGGTGTTGGAAGGGTTTATTCTGAATGAGTCAAAGAAGGAGTCTCATAAAGGCCTGCAATTATTTCAAGAGGAGTTACAGAGATGATGGAGCCCAATTCTTGTGGTGACAGACTGTAAAACAAAGTTCAATGGATACAAGCTGGTGAGGGTTCAGACTAGACATCAGAAAGATCATTTTTACTGGAATCGTTGCACAACACTGAAATAGGAGGAAGGGAGACTGGGATCTTCATTCCTGGAGGTTTTCCAGATATTTTCAAATAGTCACTGCTGACCTGACCTAGCTTTAGCAACATTCATGCACTGAGCAAAAGGTTGACTAGCTGACCTCTAGAAGTCTCCTGCATCTAATGTTTCTATTTTTCCATGAAGGGAACAGTAGGGAAGGGAATAGGGAGGTTTGTGCCCTCTAACATTCCTCAAACAATAACTGCAGATGTGGGGAAGTTTAAAGGAGTTGTCTGCATACAAGGGTCAGACTTATATAACCTCCCTATGCAGTCTTTTATAGTTGCTCTCAGAGACTTATTAAGTCTTTGACCATGTTGGTGGGATATTTCTTGTATTTTCTGAAGCAGACTAAAAAATGATGCCTCCTTCTCCTCATACCTCCTATTTTCCAAGGATGATGCATACTTCTGTTCAACCACGTATATATACTATTTGGTATTGCAAGAAGGCGGCCATTTGCAACATATGTGTGCATCACCTTCATGATAGAAAAGCCTTATTGACTTTGTTTTACACTGGTGTAAAATTAAATTTATGCCAAGGAAAAGAGTTTGGTTTGTTGGGTTGCTTTTTTTTAACTCCGCATACAACATTTTTTTTTTTTTCTTTTACCTGAAGCACTGTTAGGTATAAATGAATAGAGAGGTGGAAAATTGAATGATTCAAAGTGCATCAATTTAACTGATTTTCCTCTAAATTTGATGGGACCCCAACACATCTGGAAGAAGTTACTGCTGTCTTAAAAATTATTCTACTAAATTTCTCTTTGTATTTATAGTATGCAAACTGAAATCCATGGTATTGGCCCACAGCAACATTTTGCTCAGGTCTAATGACATCACACAGGAAAAGAAATCATGACATGAGCCTCTTCCTTGCCTACTGATGTCTTCCCTAACGGTGTACTGATACAATATATAAAGCAAAAAATCAGCTTGCCAGTGGAAAATAATTAGTCTCCTTAGTAAAGCATGAAGAATTGGTTGCAAAGGACCTTGAGCAAGTCAGGGTATAGAGTCCTGATGCAACTGCCTATACCACATATATACATGAAACCATCTAAATATATACATACATACAAATACACATACATCTATACGCATACGTAAAAGCAGCGATACTATTTAAATCATCAAAATTGTAATATTCTTTAGCTACTCTGTACAAAGCTGCTTGAACAAATCTGGACAGGACAAAGATCATAATTAACTGTTGTGGATTTTTTTGTTTTGTTTCATTTTTAAACAACATAGCTGTAGAAATTAAATGTGCTTAAGCTTACAAACTCTTCTTCAGTCTTCTGTGTATTCACCTCATCAGACTTGCGTCCTTTGGTCATCCCAAATTCAATCTACAAAAGGAACTCTAAAAGAGTCCGAGCATTTTTGCTTTGACTTGAAAAATGCTGACAGAAGTCTTGGAAAACTCAGATGTCTTTGTAAATTATATGTTGTTGTATATCTTTGAATTTTAATAGATATATCCTTTCTGTATATTATTGTCCTTCCCTTTCCCCTTGAAGTGTCTTCATGGTCTCTTCTTGCTGATCTGGCACTCCACATAAGAGCAGTATATCAGTACAAAATGGGATAGAGCTTTATCATTCACGTGATAAAAATAATTCCATCCCACAAGTAAATTACAATTACATTGGTGGTTGAATACTTTTATCAGGCAGTGTTAACTCAGTGCTGAAAGTGTGAAGGTATAATGCAATTGCCTAGGGAGCATAAATGCATTAAAAACTAATAGGATTATTGATCTTATGCTACCAAAATGAAATAATTTTAATCTTGTAATTTAGCTTTAATTGTCACAATTAAGAACTCTTTCTATCCTTCCTTGATTTTCTCAAGGAGTACATGTATGTATTGAAGAGAAAAATGTGCATAGTTATTTCCTAAGGCCAGCTGGGTACCAGTAGAGTAAGGACAAGTTGCCAGCTCATATGCATGCTGTACTTTTCTTCATGTAAGACAGCAAATTCAAGAAATTTCCCATCTGCTTCATCTGTTAAATTATATCTTCACTGCTTCACCATAGTGCAAATGTTCACTAGTCTATTCTGTTTCACTAAGGAAAGTAACTAATTATCTGCTGATCCCTCAAGGTAAAATGGGCCTAAAAAAGGTTTTATGCATTACTGTCACAAAAATAAAATAAAATAAAATAAAATAAAATAAAATAAAATAAAATAAATAGAGTATTTTAAAAATAGTAAAAAAACAAACAAACAAACAATGAAAATACTTAGGATTTGACACGTTCTCTCTGAACTGTGAATGCATAACATTTTTTTCCATGTTAGCTCAAATCAAGATACATTTTTCTGACTTGATAGAGTTTAAGGATAGAACAAATATGTGGAGATCTTTGTATAGACACACACACAAAACAAATATATGTATATGTATATACACTTTTATTTGTTTATTTATTGGCTGTGGAGTAAATGTTCCTTAGTGTTTAACCTTACACAGTAATAAGGACCTACTTCTTAACTGGGTTCTCCCTTGACAATTAAAGGCTGAGTCTTTTCAAGGAAGATGTTAATGATGGGTCATCGTCAAATGTGCTTAATAAGATTTTATTGTCAGATCCACAGCTAAGCAGTTCTTCAGAATTTACTCCTCTATTCTATCACAGGCTGGCTTTGGTCTGGAGCTCCCAATAGGACCATGGAAAGGGGCTGTTCTATGGACATGTTTTTAACTACAGTTTTGTATGTTACACTGGAAAGAACTGATACATTTTTCTCACCTTATTTTTCCATATATCAAATGATCATATAAATCTTGAATAAATCAGTAAACATCATAACCATGAGGTTGCAAGGCAGACGTAACTGAGTGCTCTCCCCTGTGCGTTTCTTTGGAAGAAATGGACAAGAGAATCACAGAATCACAGAATCATAGGTGTTGAGAGGAACCTCTGGAGATTATCTAGTCCAACCTCCTGATAAAGCAGATAGTCTACAGAAGGTTGCATAGGAAAGCATCCAGACAGGTCTTGAATATCTCCATAGATTGTGACTCCATAAACTCTCCACTCATCTATCCCATACTTCCTAAGCTTACTTGTGAGGATGTTACGGGAGACAATGACTAAAGTCTTGCTCAAAGTCAGGGTACACAGCATTCCCTGCTCTCCCCTTATTTACCCAATTGGTCATGACATGATGGAAGGCTATCACATTAGTCAAGGACGATTTCCCCTTGGAAAGCCCATGTTGACTACTTCTGATAACCTTCTTATCTTCCATTTGCTTGGAGACAGCATGCAGAACCAGTTGTTCCACCACTTTCTCAGTGATGGAGGTGAGGCTGAATAGCCTGTAGTTTCCTGAGTCCTCCTTCTTGCCCTTTTTGAAGAGTGGTATGATGCTGGCTATCCTCCAGCCTTCAGACATCTCTCACATTTCCATGACCTTTCAAAGATTATAGAGAGAAGCTTAGAAATCACTTCTGCCAGCTTCTTAAGCCCTTGAGGTTGCATACCACTGAGGCCCATGGATTTGTGGGGCTGCTTAGTGTGGGGAAGAGGAGGCTGAGGGGAGACGTTATTGCTCTCTTCAAACACCTGAAAGGTGATTACAGTGAAAGTGGGATTGATCTGCACTGGAATTCCCAG
This sequence comes from Gallus gallus, assembly GCF_016699485.2. Lineage (NCBI taxonomy): Eukaryota > Metazoa > Chordata > Aves > Galliformes > Phasianidae > Gallus > Gallus gallus. The sequence goes on along the minus strand of NC_052532.1, from coordinate 191,541,387 downwards.
GGTTGAGTCACCATCCCTGATTTTTTTTTTAAATCTGTTTGGATGTGGTGCTCAGGGACATAATTTAGCAGAAGGTTGTTATTTAGGGTAGTATGGTTAGGTCGTGGTTGGACTTGATGATCTTTAAGGTCTTTTCCAACGTGAGCAATTCTATGATTCTATGAAGTTTGTTTAGATTATCTCTGACCGGATTCTTAACCAAAGCGACAGCTTCCTTTCTCCACATAGTCTTAGCAATAAAGATGGAAGCAAAAAAGGTATTCAGTAACACTACCTTGTCTGTGTCCTTCATTACCAGGGCACCCATCCCATTAAGGAGTGGGCCCACATTTTCCCTGGTCTTCCTTTTTGATAAACTTTGAGAAAAGAGAGAATGGGATGTGGAGAAGAATTTTTCTTCCATCTTGGAAATGATACTACTAGCCTACAGCAATCCTGCCATCAGCACTTTGTCTCATATCTCCTGAAATCTCAGCTAGACCATTCTATAATTAATACCAACCACCTAAGTCTCATTCCATATCAACCACTGGCTGTTTCCAGTACCCAGAAGAATTTGAAGGCAAAATTGGGCTATTCACATGCAGAAAAGTATCAATGAAAAATACAGACGCTTTCTCTGAGGGTGATACGGACATAAAATCTTGTACAATTATACTGAAGCAGATCATTTCTCGTGTTCTGCAGAAGTGGATATGATTGAAGCAGAGGGATGGTTGTGAATGAAAAATTAAATAGGGGGAATCTATAGACATTATTTGTGCCTTCTTTTGTGATTCTTCCTCCCAGCTTTATTTTAAATGGTGTTGTTCATCTGGGCTAGATTATACATGATCTGTCA